>NC_135861.1:23050430-23070430 GCF_031162955.1 Sander vitreus | reverse complement strand
GCAGGCTGTAGGCTAGTTGTGTACGCGGCAGACGTTAGTTAGCTACCTCGCTATTTTCGTCTTCCTTCATTTGTAATCTGGGCCGTCAGTCTTGTGTCCACAGAAGCATCAACCTGTTGTGTGCGCTAGTAATAATCCTCCGTGCGGAAACACAGTGAGCCGCACAACCTTAATTACATTGATTTAACGAAGCTTCAAGGCAAAGAGTTTTGCTTCGAGGATTTTTTGTAATGGAATTATTCGACACAAATAGATGCGAATTCGCGGCGGGCGACGTGAATACTGTGACTATGCAAAATTGCAATTAAATCACAGAAAAATCTGTACTCTACCTCAAGAAGCGCTGGAAGCAGCAGTCATCCAGACACACTACCTGGAGAAGGCTGGGAAATTCACCGAGCTGTATGCGCCTCCGGATGATGGCATGAACCCAGACACGACAGCGTTTGGTTTTCCAAAATATTTGGGACTGCCACAACAGCAGCAATAGTGGTTATTTCGGCAATGGTTGATGACGGAAAGACATTTTTTGGGATCTTCACTAAACACAAATGATTCCAAAATTGATCCTGTTGTCAAACTCATGCGAGTAACGCAAGGCAAAAATTGGCTTTGTGTTTGGTGTGAACACAGCATAAGACTAACCAGCTCTTCACTGCAATACAAGAATTATGCTGTGTTTTTTCCCCCATGTCTTTTACATTGATCCTTGACTGTTGCTGGATGCCGATTGCCCGGGACGTGCAGCTTTAGCCTCACAATGTTAGCATTGTTTAATATATGTAGCTATCAAATGCATTTTTAAGACCGTTTTTTTAAGATTCCCATTTTTAAGTCAGAAATCAGAATCAAGTACCCACTGTTTAAAAATTAATAATAATATATATATATATATATATATATATATATATATATATATATATATATATATATATATACATATACACACGATAATCGTAATCGAAAGATCACACCTCTAACCGCCGCTCAATCAGCTGTTTATGAAATGTCATGAAGTCGTAATTATACACGGCTCTACTGATGAAAAAGAAGAAGAGACGCTGTATTCCTCTGACACGCTGTATTAACGTTACTGTTTAAAATGATTTCCAGGTTAGTGGGGATGCGTACCACTCGAAACCAACATTAAAAACGTAGTAATCTTCCCTCAGCGTTTAGTTTTGTTGCTAAACTGTGTGTAAAATGAGCGGTGACGTTAAATCATCTGTTTCAGGTAACGGCACACTAGGATAGGCCTACCGTCTATTTGCTGAATTGTTCCGAGGTAACCGTCGGTAGCTAACGTTAGCAGATAAGCCCGTTTACAGCAATGGTAGTGTTCGTATTAGGGGTGGTACGGTTCATGGAAAAACATCCGAACCGCTCGGTTCACTTGTCTCGGTTCGGAGTGTGTGTGTGTCGCACGGTTCGTCAGTACACTGTTAATGTGCACTAACCACTTACTGCCGTAGTGCCCACTTTCGACACCTATGTTAAAACACTTACTGGAAACGACGAGGGGGATGAGTGTGACAAACGCAACACATGGCAGCTGATTGGACGAACGCGTCACGTTCTTGCTGCTCCCGAATTTCAAAACAGATTCTAATTGCGTCTCGTTGTGAATACGATCTCGTATTTTACGAAAATAGTTCACGCAACGTGTTTCTGACAACATTTTAAGCAAAAAATAGGCCATACAGTTGCTGAATCTGTCCGTTTTTTTGATCGACAAAGGTCAGTTTAAAAGATTTTCGTCAGATTTTGAGAGGCGCTGAGCCGACCGCTCCTCGGGAGTGTGGAGTGCTGCAGGTCACGTCACACGCAGAAATGTCAAGAGGGAGAGATAAGGAAGGCTGCCCGGAGTTGGAGGATGCGCCAGCGTCGTATATAGTCTGGTGTGTGGGAACATTTTGGATTTCATGTTACCTATGATGACAGCGGAAATAAAACAATAGATAGAACTGCCACTGTGTGCATGTATTGCGCAACATGCATTTAATATGCTAATTTTAGCTATATATCATATGCTGAAGTATATTTCTGGAGTGTTAAAGATTAAAAGAAAAAATAACAAGAACCGTACAAAACCGAAAAAAGTGACCCTACAACCGTGATACGAACCGAACCATGGATTTTGTGAACCGTACCACCCCTAGTTCGTATTTATGCAAAATGACAAATAAAGCAAACTTGCTAAAAAAAGGAACTACACGCTGTTTCAGGTAACGTTACTGTTGACGTTCAAACAGGCCTGTGTGTGTGTTTTGAGAAATATCTTGATACTGCAAGGCAATATTTATTTTATTTGTATATATATATATATATATATATATATATATATATATATATATATATATATATATATATATATATATATATATATAAATAAAATATCTAATTAGAATATACATAATTAACGGTACTTTTAAAGAAAGTAAAAAAAGAAAAGAAAAAAAAAGGGTACTAAACAACAGTTGGTGGCATCAAAGAACGGCTTGTTTATTACTAAGGCCATATGGTCAAAATTAAATGATTTAATAATAATGTATAACAATAACTTATTTCACTAGTAAATTGCTGTTGAACGACAAAAACAACAACCAGACAGGAAAAGGACATTTACAATAACTTCAAATGCACCACGACGCTGTAGTTTACCAGTTTCACTGAACGCACCGGCTGTGTTGTTTCTCCAACAGCAGCTGCAGATTGTTACATACCGGTGTTGAATCCTCTACAGTAAAACACAGTCACACTTTACACCGTTTAGCGTTAGCTGTCAGCATTTTAACCGTGTTTAATCCAGCTACTAGCTAGCGGTAGGCTAACGTTAGCTGCTGTCGAGTATTGTGTTAACTAGCGTCATGTGCAGCAGTGTTTGTGTTTCAGGTCAGCAGAGAGAAGCGCAGACATATCAGTGGCACCAGATTTTCATCTGTATGCAAACGTCAATATGGAATGGATTAATCTGCGTTAATTTTTTTTAACGCGTTATTTTGACAGCCCTAATATATTATATATTATATATATATATATATATAGTTGGATATTGGATGTGAAAAGAAGGGAATGGTTCTTCAATAACATTGCACTTTAGATGTGTATGAATTTCCCACACCAGGAGTAATTTAAATATATAATTTATATATATATCGATTATCTATTCAAAAAATTTTCCATGCAAAATGTAAAATGTTCTATTAAAGAAAAGATAGAAAATAAATATTTGTGTGTTCTGTAAAGTGGTTAGAAAATATGGAATCGGAATCAGCTAAAATCGGTATTGACAGGTCAAACTCAATGAAAAATTGGGAATCGGCCTAGAAAATTGTAATCGGTGCATTGCTAATATATATATATATATATATATATATATATATATATATATATATATATATATATATATATACACACACACACACATTTTATATTACTTTTGAGTGATAAATCTCCCTTGTATGCCAATTGTATACTTAATTTTATTTAGGAAGAGTTCTTGAATGGCTGCTTTTGTTAAGATACATTTTAATGGTTTCCTTTGTTGAATATTTAAAAAAAAAATGTTTCTTTTCCTCAAAACAAGGTATTGGAAAAACTATTGTCTTGGTATAGATGTCAAAACTCAAATACCAGATTGTCATTGGTATCAAAAGTTACCTAACCCTGGTCGTTTGGGACAAGTCTAGTAGGACCGTATCAAATCAAGCGTGTAGGATATTCAACGCTCGGACTGGAGATGTCAGAGTAAACGACTTGAGAGATTAAAAAAAAAAAAAAGACCCCTCCTCCACAGAGTGAAATCAATGGGAGCTGGTGTAGACGCATCGGAGAGGGTCACCAACAACAACAGGACAACAGTTCAACTCACTTCACTGCAGTTGGTGGAGGCACGGGACAGCGAGAGAGACCTACCACAGAGAGAAGAGAGAGCAAAGAATGCGGTCCGTTTAAAAAGAGAACTTCCTGATTCCACAAAAGAGGTAAAAAAAATAAATAAAAATTACAGATCAGAGGCTGTAACAAGTTTAAGAAAAGACAAAAATGCCAGGTAGAATTCCAGCAAGAGGCTCCACCTGAGCCCCTCCCCTTATCAGACACACCCCCTCCCTCCTCCACACACTCACACACAAACATAGAGCTTCCCAGGCTGGTGTGTGATGTCCTGCCGTCCTGCCGCTCAGCCTCGTGAGCCCTGCCCCCAGCGCCTGACCCAGACACCAGCATCCCCTGCTAACCTCTATCCCCTTTTTTCCCCCCCATTCAGCAAACAACATGCATCACTGTCACCCTCCTCCTCCTTGTCCACACATTCATTCCACCATCCGCTTAGCGAAGACCCCTCACAGGTCCAAGCAGCTTGCCCACACCCCTCGCCAGTCTATCTTCCCTTTAATTCCTTGTGAGCAGGTTGTAGGCGTGTGTCGGTCTGCACGTGTGCAGAGACTTGGGCCACAGAGTTGACTGTAAATCTGTCAAAATAGGGTTGCCATGGAACGAGACAAGAGCTTCTCATCACCTCACCCGGGCAGCAGACAGACAATTCAGCCGCAGAGCTGAAACGGTTAACGATACGTCGATCAATAGAAAATGAATCGCCAACAATTTTGATAATCAATTCACTGTTTAAACCCTTAACAAGCAGCCGCTTTTCAAGAGCTGACAAACTATAAATCGATTGAAAGCAGAAAGAACAGTGACACAAGAACCTAATATCACCACGACAACATCTTGTAACGGGAATGCATACAAAACAGAGCAGTAAAATAAACAGAATAGGCAAGAAAAAAATACCTCACAGTACATTTTCACCATGATTGTGCCTCTGTAGATTTGGTTCAGTACCACTTTGGCTAATTCTGACCTTTTGATTGTAAACCTTTCAGGAGAAAATAGGAGTGTAATCATTTTTTATTATCTGGTTGCAGCTTCTCCAATGTGAGTATTGGCTACTTTTCTCTGATTTATATCACTGTAAACTGAATATCTTTGGATTTTGGACTGTTGGTTGGACAAAATACGACATTTGAAGATGTCAACTATTACTCTTGGAAACTCGGATGGACATTTTTTTTATTATTATTTTAATATTTTAAAAACATTTTTTTCATAGTTCATAGCTAAAATATTACAATTATCATTAGTTGCAGCCTTATTCAGCCACAAAGCCAACATATCTAAATTTAGCACCGACTTCAGTGTAATTAACTCAACCTCACATCCCTTATCTGTTCACACTGACACACAAAACCATCGGCATGGCTTCCATTCAACTACTGTTTACACACACACACTGAAGGGTAGACTGCTATTTTCCAGTGTGAGCAGGTATTGTAATAGGGATCTGGTGTCATACTCAAGGACATGGTGCTTTTCATGCACGCACACAAACACCACACTGAATGGCTGTTTCAGGGATCAGACTATGGACCTTCAGGGTTATGCACAGGGCCACGTTGCTGCCCCCTGCAGATATACAGTGAGACAAATTAATCAGATGACAGGAGGATTGGTGTATGATGGAGACCTATGAGGGAATAACACAAGCACAGCGACCATTCACTCTTTCACCTCACATTTATAGGCACTGCATGCCCCATTCAGTGCACCGACTTGAACACTGGAGACATACAGTAGAGTCAGTGCACTTTTTTCTATCTCTCAGCAGTCGGGACCCGAGAACGCAGGCTGGTTGACTGACAGACAGTTAGTCTGCATCGTCTGCCTCCTCCCGTATGGCATATGGCAACAAAACCAGTCAAATACACCAGCAGCCTCTCTAAAACATGACGCATATGGCACACAGTTGAGCATGTCTGCATGCACTTGATCAACAAACATTTCGGTCCAGATTCCCTAATATTGCGACAGCGTCAGGCTCAGCTGTTGTACAGTTCCCTACCGACTATCACGGACAGGCGAGCGAAAATAGTTAACTATCATCCTGTTTGTGTGTGTTTAAGCGTGAGTATGCGAGTGTTTACGTGTGTGTTCTCTCCCCAAAAAACTTCCCGATGCTCTGTACCTATCTGGAAACACTTCTGTGATCCCACCAGCTTGTGCGTAAACTGGCCAGCTTTGCGTGATCAAGTTAAGTTTATCCAAAAATCTGGTAGCGTGCACTTCATCGCCGTCATGAAACAGGTTAGTAAATCTTTGCTGTCATGTACTAAATGACCATGCACTGTGCCCTCTCCGCACCGTAGCGATGCCAATATTGTGTGTGCACTGAAGCTGGGAACAGAAGTCAGTACATTTCCGTCCTCTATCGAAATGCAAACCAAAAGCAAAGTCGCGTTAAATTAGCTGAATGATAGCAAACACGCTGCACAAGCTTACCTTGTGGACGTATCTCTCTACCGGATCGATAATTTCTTCTTTACACCATTAACTCTCCGCCATCTTCGGCACTGTTTGTTTAAATGGGAAACACTCCCGAAGCCCAAGAAGCCAGTTCTGTAAGTTGAGGCGTCGCGGGGGCTCCTGGGTAAAGGAGTTCGTTCGAATGAAAAGCCGCGCTTCCGGGTGCTTCGTCCAACCAGGATACGGACTACAGGCAGACTCCACCACCGCAGGGGGGTGGAGGTAGGGGGGGGTGGTGGACGTGGGGAAACAGGCTGTCTGTCTAGCAGCCTACATATGGATGTCAGGGACGAGACCAGAGCAGAGAGAGACGACACGGTGTGTATTTTAAGTTAAATGAAAAGCAAACACTCAATTGTTTGCTTCGTGGGGCCCGGAGGATGAAAAAAAAGCACAATTTCCAGACTTTCCACCAAGGAGAAGGCGTTTGGCTGGAGGGGATGACACAGAAGTAACGTTACACAGCCTAAAGTTGAGAGCAAATTAGGACGCGGTGGTTTTATCCTTATCTGATAATGATGAGTTGGTATATTTGGATGAATTAAAGTCTCGTGTATGTGCCAGTAGAATTAGGTCTACTCTTTTAAAGGACCACCTGTGGTTTTTCATGTTTTAGCCAATTCATTACAAATCTTCCACTTTACCTCAGCTAACCATTTTGTAAAACATGCTTTTCTGTTTTAGAAATGTTGATGTAGGCTACACGTCTACAGATCCAGTTTCAATTCATTTCCTTACATTATTAGATTAGATTCAACTTTATTGTCATTGCACAGCGTACAGGTACAACCAAATGCATTTAACCAGAAGTGCAAAAAAACAAACAGTAGCCTACAGTGCAGAGTAATGTAAATATGCACAGTGGCGATATACATATATTAGACATGCTTAAACTGGATACATTTTAAGCAGTATTAGTATGGACATGTGCAATGAATACGCTAAGATACAGTACTTTTACTTTTATCTTTTTTATTTTCTCTTACTATGTTTATTGTATGCACAAATATAGCCTACCAAAGCAAAGTTCTTGTATGTAAAAACCTACTTGGCAATAAACCTGATTCTGTTTCATGCAGACTTAACTAAATGTAAGCAAGTTTCAAGAGTCTGTTCTTGATTTTCATACTATATAGAAATTACTGTAAACCAACTGCTGCCTAGAATGGTAGAAAACAAACACATACACAACTGTACAGTTGCATTCAAAGAATATCAGCAAAACATTTTAAGTATACATGATTTGTAGTTATGGAACTAAAATGTGCAAAAACACTAGTATGGACCTTTAAATGTTATCTTCAAGTGCCATATTTATAGCCTAATAACGTTTTAGGGCTGAAGAGGTAAAACCATCCAATATTTCACAAGAAAATAGTAAAGATAAGAGACGCAAATTTTATGGAGCAGGTGTTTTTCATATTAATAATCATCATCAAAAAATACATATTAATCTGAAATGGACTATTACTGAAAAATAGATTTTTACTTAAGTAATTCTGGAATATTTAATATATACTTTAATACTTTTTGTACTTTAAAGTACATTTTTAAATGCATAACTTTTACGTGTAACAGAGTATTTCTCCTACTTTTTGCTACTTAAGTAAAATATCTGAGTATCTTCCACCTCTGCGATTAATCTATTATCAAATAGGTCATTTTCTGTCAATCAAGTAATTGTTTTATAAAACAATTACTTGATTGACAGAAAATGACCTATTTAGTTTAGTATTTTCTTTTTCTTAAATACTTAATGTAACTATTATTTTGTAAACCATGGAGTTGTGAGTAAAATGTGCAATGGTAGCAATATGTGCAACATAAGTAATGTGGTATTAACAACTAGGTTTTAGATCATTTTAACATCAAAGGGTGAGAATGTTGTCATATTTTGGTCTTTGTAAAACAGAAACCCTCAGCTGAATCACTTTGTGACAAAAGTCCCCAAACTCAGATATAACCAATTAATATCATACCAATTATATAACAATATTTTTTTGTATACTAAAATCAAGATGTTAGGGGCATTTTATAGTATAATGTGCTTCAGTATCTTGTTGTTTTTCTATCAAAATTCAGGTTTTCCTTCCTCATGAAGCAAAAACAAATGCCAAAAATGCTAAAATGTCACTTCACATCCTGCAGGCTTTTATTTTTATTTTTTACAGGAGCCAGCCTTCTGTGAACTTGGTTTGTTTCACCGGAGGGACTGTGGCTCCTTCAGGCCTCCTATCTCTTATAGATGAGGTCCATATGTGGTCTCCATATGTGAGCTGGCAGGGTCAGCGTGGAGCAGTGACGTCGGAGCCGGCTGGCCTATGAACTGGGACACGTCGGCACAGTGCCCTGACTGCTGCCAAGATATACAAGGCAGGGACTGATAGCACCAAACTGCCGTCTAAAACACACACACACACACACACACACACACACACACACACACACACACACACACACACACACACACAGCCTACTCACTGTGTGTGTGTGTGTGTGTGTAAGGATCCTGTTGTGTCAATGACAGTGGGAATGAAAGAAGATGAGAACAGGAAGGTGAGAGAGAAGTGAGACAAGATGATGAGATAGTCAAGTTTAGTTTAAGGCAGTTTAAGAAGACACAGAGAGAATTCACAGATAATGATAAATTGTGCCTATTGCCTGAAGAGAAGGGTAGCTGGGAAAACCTATGGGTGTTAAAGAAACACAAAGTATGAAAAGGGGAGAGACGAAGCAAGTGTGGAGTTGTCAGTGTGATGGAGGAGAGGAAGTGTTGTAGCTCAAAGGAACACAGAGGGAGTGAAAATAAGGTAAACGTACACCACCTTTGACTGGGAAAGTGAGGGAGGGAGGGCATACAAGACAGAGAAAAGAGTAAGAGACTACTGAGAGTACGAAGATGTTGAAATAGGGTTGTGGAAAAGGCTTAAAGCAATTAGCCTCATGGGTCAGGTATAATACATCAGGCAGTACTAAAAGAACCGCTAAGGAGAAGAAAAATGTGATTAGAATATAACTCAGAGAGGGAAGCAAAACCTGTGAATGTTCTTGAAAAGCAAATATTACATTTGTAAGATCCTTAATTTAATTTCAGTAGAGCTACTATTTCTGAGAAAATGTGAACCAATGTTTAGAAGAGCATAACCTGAGAAGTTTTTATCTAAGTTTATAAGCATTTCATACACAAAGAAACCAACTGCTCATTTTACAAAAACAACCGATCAAACAAATGTGTATGCTTAGTGTTGCACTGTAACCTTGTAATACACACATTGACACACACAAACTCAGAGACATACTTACAGGGATAAGTCCTAGCCAAAGGATTTACAGTTTTAAGCCTTCTTTAATATAAATTAGATTTGGAGCACATTTTAAGACCATTGGCAGGCTGCACTGAACCAATGTGTAAAATCTAAATGCAGGTACGAGGTTGAAAAGAGAGATGAGAAACTGTTATCTTGTATGTGTAATGGTCAGGATTGAGTTTGATATAAATCGACAATGGCAGAGAGAAGATACTGTATGTTGGAAAGCTGTGACATGTAATGCATGACCACAACACTACAAAAACATATAACAGAGAGTGTATTGACTGTTTTACATTACTATCATTAAAGAGTAACTTAAAGCAGCATTGCACTTCCATAAAGTTGGGCGACCTGATGATGTCATCAGGGTTCAACTGAACTTAATCTGTAAAACTGAGTGTACTTAACGCCCCCGAGAAAATCCTGTTTTTGTTGACCTCCAGTGCTTTAAGTTTTCACAGTGCTGCAGTGACGTAGACGTGTACTCCAGTGTGTCAGTAGTACACTGTGACATCACTAAAGCCCCTTTTCCACTGGACAAAAAACCCCACAAAAACTCACTAAATAACATCTGGCTTTTGTCTTTAGTGGTAAAGGTTACAATCGGACAAATGACTGTGCAGTAGTCATGGGTATTTATCAGCTCCAGCTCTGATCGGCGGTGATGGAAACATGACACCAGGATGGACACGCTAATCTTTGCCTCTTTTCCGGCGCAATGCTATGACTCTTTGTCATCTCAGACACAAATTCCATCTGTCTCTGTGCAAGCAGCGCTCGAACATCAACCAAATTAGTCAGCACCGAGTTTGAAAGAGAGACTGAATAAGTAACAGATATAAAAGAAGTGACCACCGTAACATTTTCACTGGCCTTCATGCTGCTTTCTAGTGTTTACTAACCCTGTTTTCCAGCACATGCGTGACGTTGAACGTGACACACTATAAAAACAGAAAGGCATACTCTTCTACTGTCAATGGGAAAGGAGTCTATCGTCTATTTTTAGCAGGTTTTCCCACGTTTCAAAACCCTGCATATACCCGCTAATTTTGGTGGGAAAATGGTTTTACGTGTGCAACAGAGCACACTTCTCTCCACACCCAACCACATCCCACTGGTGGTCTTTAAGGCTTGATACCACTACACTACTTTCATCTTGGAGACGATTTTATAACTAAAATTAAAATATTCTAGATACAGTAATCATTATTTTTATTAATGTCTTCCATTTGTTAAAGGACCATAACAGTATTTTTGCATATTTTAGCTACGCAACTACAAAGCACAAGTTGATTTTCATTCCATATGAAAATGAGAGGAAACTAATGGCTGCCTCGAAGGTAGAAAAAAGACATTACTGTAGGATTTGGACAATGGTTGGCAGTAATGTAAAGCATGCTTGTACTAAATGGGCTAAAGCAGGCAGAACCACTGGCATGATCCTTAACAGACATCACTTATTCTTGGTTTATTCTTAGTACACTTTAGCAAAATGATTATGCATGAAGGGCAAAGCTGCAATTATTATTGGAATTCAGACCTTTTGTTTCAGACCTTTGCTTACAAATAATTTCATTAGAATATATTATTTGGAAATATTACCGGCTTTTGAGACTATCTGCCTGCTATGCCGCTATTGCATTTTGGAGTGAAACACTTATATTCATTAGGCCTTTTCCTGATAAAGTGAACCAGTGGAGAATTGTTTTTCTATAGCCAGCTGGCTTCAGGTTGCAGTTCCACAATATTTAAAACCACATTATTATGGTACTTATTGTCGATCATTTGGAAAATTCCATATTGTTGCCTGAGGCTAAAAGAAAACAGAAATGGCAGAAAATGAAATGTAATGTGAAGAAACACATGCACGTACACACAACCAACAGAGTCACTTCACGACCCTCAAACTGTGTCTTCACAATTCGACTTGACCATAATCCTCAAAGATGCAATGATTACTGCCTGATATCAATCTGTTAAATGTTTACAGTGCTGACAGAAAATGATCATGTTTTATTTACCAGCATACAGTTTATTGTTAGGTGAGAATTTAGGGGACTGCTGAGAGAGTTGTGGGAAAGTCAGAGGAGGTGGGAAGCTGATTAAAATTCTAAACAGGTAGGGACGAGGCTTCAGGAGAATAGTGGAACAGCTACCAGCATGCACACGCACACACACACAAACACACACACACACACACACACACACACACACACACAGACATATACAGATGTGTGCGAGAGAGAGGGACCGAAAAGAGGCAACCCATATGCAGGAAATGCTGCTGCAATTATATTAATCGTAACAAAAATACCAAACATTCCCTAGTTCCAGCTTTCTCTTAAAATAACTAGTCATAAGTCATAACATAAGTCAACAATTAAAATAATCGTTAGTTGCAGCCCTATTTGTATGTACTGTATATGTAAATTTACACACTATGAATAGTGGACTAGGTGAATACATTTACTATACACCTTAATGCTTGCCTATGATATGTTTTTCTTAATATTAGTTTCCACCATCAGCAGCACCTCTGCCCAATTTGGACTCTGAAGCTGAAGTGATGAGGGTTAAGAGGTGACCTTGACAATGCAGACACAGTTCAACGTTGGCTCATTTGCTCTTGCGTTAATATATGTAATAATGTATAAAATTGTATTGGGAAATTACACAAAAGTAATAAAGAAAAAAAGAGACAAATAAAGGAGGAAAGATAAAGGTGGAGCTGTGGGAAACAATTGGTTTGTCATCATATGCCATGTGCTCCTGTCCCATTTATCCATCACCCTCTGCCTCCATTTCTGGTTGTGAAACCTACCTCACCATCATCCAATGCAAAATCAATACAACATGATTGAACAGATAAAGCAAAAACGGGGGCAGTTGTAGAATCACTGACTGGAAAGCCTCAAGGGACGATAAAGTTTCTGTTTGGAAAAACAAAACCCTCAAAGGCGGCGGAGGAATAACTGAGATGGAGAACATGGAGCCTGGCGTTGTTTGTTTATCGTTACCGTGGAAGAGTGCACGGACTGAGTGTTACCAAGAGAGTTCAGGCAACGGAGGAACAGATGAGACAGTATAAACACACGTGACCCTGCTAGCGCTGTCAGCTGTCCCAGTTACCGGCTGGGCCATGTGTGTGTGAATGCACATGCATCTAGGTGTGTTAAGATTCATGTTCCAGATGCACAGCTTTTTAGTGCACAGCCGCAACACACAGCAAAGATTCCACACTGTCTAGAGGACGAGCATAAATCATATTCCCTCTACATATTTGTTGATTTCTGTGTTGCTCAGTGTGAACGCCTGAGGCAAAAAAGGAACACGTGCTGACTCCATAACTGAGGTCTTCACTAGCTCACACTGCAACATGCCACAGTCTCATGTTTTGCCTTTGTTTTGCAAACAGCTGTAAGGACTCACCACAATAGTACAAAAGCTCTTAAAAAAACATAATGTCCATATGTAGGTCAGTTTATTAACTGCAAAGCTATTGAGAGCACAGAACAAATTCAGACTGTATTCAATGCAGGTTTGAGAGCTCACACAGACAGCTTTGGATGCGTTTTGAAGTTTTAAGTGCAACATCCTGATTTTGTGTGTAACATGTGTCCTCATTTTCCCCAGCAGTTTTGGCGCAGGAGTCTACGTTTTTAGGACATGTCTATATGCTGGCTTTTTAAACTTATATCTATGTATTTCACTGTTGTGTCTGGAGACAAATGACAAAGCTAATGGACCATGCTGGGAGGTGACATGAGGGTGGGGTCACACCAGAAAGTAATGTGACCGGGCCAACATTTTTTTTATAAGTGCAATATTCATCTGCCCTTTTTCATAAAATAGCCATTGCTTGAGGCTTGGTGACATAGTGACTACTTACAGGGCTAGTTGGTGTGTAGCTGGCAAACTAACAGCTAACACACTCAGCGGCACCCCCTGATCTTTTCATAGGGGTGACCAGATGGGGCCACTGAAAATCTTGGGGTGGCACACAAAAACCAAAATATACCAAGACATGTGCAACAGAATATCCAACAAATGAGGCCCTGGTTCTTCAATTCTTGTGACAAAATTTCTCAGACATTTATTACACTCAATTCTGTCCATGGTTATTCTCAGAACTTGATCTGTGTTTTTAAATCTTGACTTGAAGACTGATTTCCATTTAAATTTGTTTTATGCTTTTTCAATTGGTTTGCCATTAATGAACTTCCACTCACAAGCAGTAATGTTTAGCCTCATAGCCTTTTGATTATTTTTTGTCTCATATTTTTCTTTTCACTTTTCCCTCAATTTTGCATCAAAAAGTAGTTTGCTTTAAAATGCCAAGCCATTACTAAATAAGACATTGTTGTAAACTGACTTGCCTAATTAAAACAGTCACATAAACATAAATGTGCACACACTAAATGATAGAAAGCTGGATATTGAATAAGGTCGTGGAAAAAGCCATTTAATAAAGGGTGATGCTGGATGAAAATATACCTACTAACATCTCATTTTCATCCCATCCAGTCATTAGTCACTTATTCATCTCATTGTTGTCTATAGCCTCTTTTTTCATCTTTCCTCTGCGTCTAATTTGCATTTGCTGGCTCTGATGGACACTGATAGGGCACTGCTCTCCTCTTCACAACACACACACTCTTCCATCCATTATTCTGCTTCGTTCTACTGTAAATCATAGCACTCTGCTTGACAGTGCTCTCCGTATGTCTGTTTCTCTTCCTCACACTTCCTTTACCATTTTGTTTTCACTCCCTCCGTCTGCTTTTCATTCCCATGGCTCTGATCCCTCCAGATGTTTTCACCCCTTCTACACTCTGTCCTTCATTGGTCTACACCTGCTACACACTCCCCTCTCGTCTGCTTGCTCATAAACAGCCGTGAGGTCACGAACGTCTTAGATATCCATCGTGCTTCATGGGTCACTGCAAGTAAACCTGGCTGGGAGAGCAGCTGCTGCCCAATTTGCTCATTTGGGACAATCAACGAAAATAACACGGAGGGACAACAATACTACTAAGAGATTACACAGACACACACATTTACAAACACAAAGGCACACACACACACACACATGTTCCAGTCCTGCTAATTGTTGGCTATTAGTCTGCAAGTCTGGGATTGCATGTCTTATTAAATACAGAATTTCAAATGAGCTTCGTTAAATAAGAAAGTACTCCCCTTTTAATGAAGCTAATTTATATGGAAATTACACATAATACTGACGATTCAGCGAGAGATTTATCCTCATTGGATGAAGGGGAAGAATTAAAGAAAAAAATAGTGGAATAGTGAGTTTTTCCCCCTTGCCTTAGCTGGTTCCTGCTGTTGGACTCAGGTCGTGTACGTTTGGGTTGAGGATCCAGTTATCATTGTGCATCTGTGTGATGGAGTGTGTGTGTGTGTGTGTGTGTGTGTGTGTGTGTGTGTGTGTGAACTCCTGTCCTTGTGCTGACCCTGCAGAGCTCCAGCCTGCCTCTCTAGTTCCCACTGATCCATCATGCTGTCTGATTGCCCAGAGAAAACCCATTACTCTGAAACTACACAACACATTAGCAGTGAGCTGCAGGTGTCTCTCCTGTGTTGTGCTCATTCCTCACCATCCATGGATGCAGATGTCATGTTTACAGTGACCTACCAGTCAAATTGCCCAAGTCAAGGTGGAGGTCTCCCATCTAAAATATACTCCCATATTTGGATAAACATAAAGTGCAAGCTGTTTGCTTCATTCTGTTCATACTAAAGTCTGTTTAAGAGTGTTGAGCTGCATACTGTGTGATAAGACAATGTTTCTGTCGTTCTCACTCTGAATAGTGATTTATTAATGCAGGTCTGTATGCAGCTATGCCCCTGCAGACTACTTCTGTCCCTCAGGCAAAAAGCTCACCGTTGCCCCCTGGTGGTTATTAGCAAATAAGTAGAATTTGGCCAATATTTCCTCATGTCTCCTGACACCATCCCCAATGGGTAGTATACATGAAAAATGTTTAAAATGGAGTCAGTCCCCAAATATATCCTAGAGTGAAATAGGTGGAAAGGTATAATGAGCAGGAGGTGAGAGACGGAAGCCTAAAAAAACAGTATCTGTTGTGTATCCCTGCTTTGTCAATGACATTTTATCTGCTGGTTTACCTTAGGAGTGGGTAATTATCTACAGCTCTTATACTGTAATTTACTGTGTAGTTTGAAACTGCAGTGGTTTTGCAGGCTTTTTTTTTTTTTTACATTAAGTTTCCATGGAGACAGTTCTACTACTCAACCTGTGGGCAGTATGTTAAAAAAAAAACATGTTCAACAAGTTTAATGAATAAAAGCTTTATTCAAACATGAAATAAAAAATAGTGACGAAGAAAAATGATCAGAACTCACGAAAACTTGCATAAATATATACCATCAGAGCAGTTCAGAGACAACATATTTGAAAAGGAAATATACTGCAACATCTATAAACAAGCAGCAAAATAAAAACAAATTAAGGACGATGCAGAATGAATTAATAGAATACAATAATCGTATCTCTGGTGAGCAGGTCTTTTTTTGCTGAAATGCATTAATGATCGTTGCCACCTAGAGGTTGCTCATACAGTTAAATCATTGCAGCCTTTTTTAGTTTTCAACAATAACAAAATGCACACGGTTTGAAATCGAGCAACTGTAATTTGTAATTCACTGAGAATCAACGCAGAAACAGCTCAGTTGAGCAGTGTTATGGTGCTCAGACATAATGCATATTATGCAAAACAAAAGTGCATTCCTGTGGGATTATACAGGCTATTGTGTCTCAAAGCAGACGGGGTTGTGAACTGCAGAGTAGCTCATGTTTCAGAGCCTAAACGTCTGCTGATTGTTGTACAGTGTGACATCTGATGAGCGAGAGAGGCTTACAGATGGTTTCACTCTGTAAAATGTTCGTTCCACATTTGGGCTTATAATCACAAATACTGAGAAAACACTTGCAGGACTGGAACAAATAAGTTGACCATTTGCTCCTCAGATACTATATTTAAACTGATGTGTGGATGACTAGTGTCAGTATGATGGTGTACTTTACTATCATAAAACATGTAGTTGTGAAAGCTGCAGTGTATACACCTGCAGCATAGTGTTAACTGAGCACTGTTATACAACAGTTCACTTTGCTCTAATAAGGCCATGATGTTAAATAAACCCTTAGGCTAAATAAATGTTTACACTCATACCACAATGTATATCCACGCTAACAGTTCAGCAAGCTTCATTCTTATACAGTATAAAAAACAATTCATATTAATATGGATGCAAAACAAATATTCACACGTGTGTACTGAACAACAGTGAATTTAACAGTGAGTTTCCCCTCTATAAAAATAGCTTAAAAATCTGACACATATTTAGGTACAGTGTAGGGTTAAGTCAGTTTTTTTTTCTTCTCTTTTACATCTGAGACAGTTTAATAACAGGCTGGTACATAAGTCCTCTGCTCCTCCATCCCTCTCCATATGACACGGCCATACACAGACATAGGGCTTTAAAGACCACCAAAACCCAATAAGGAGTGCTAAAGGGAGCAAAAATGAATGGCATCTTCATCTCATCCCTGCTCTGGACTAAGACTTCAAACTCAAACTGTCTGCAGACAGGTAGTACAGTCTTTTCTGCACAGAGCTTCACATGCACAGTGGTTTAGTAGTAGAGCAGTACTCCAAGTCCAGGAGAGGAAAGAGTATGGCCAACAGTACAATACGTGTGCTCCATAGCAATGTCAGGATCATTGAAAAGGTGAAGCAGAAAGGCCAAACATGCCACATTTGACAAACAGAAATCACAGAGTCTCGCTCACACAGAAAAAGGGCATCTAAGGGGCAGAGACATTGAACACATAAGCATTTAGTAACCGACAACCTATAGAACATACACCAATCCACAACTCAGTGTTTCACATACAGAAGCATGTTGGGAACTGAGACAGACCCAACCAAAGTGAAAGGAAGGAAAGGATAGGATTGTGAGAAAAAGAAAATCAGGGCAGGAGTCAATGAACAGATTGTCACATTTCATGCTCTGCACACAGGCAATAATTATTTTACGAGACAAGCAATAAACATTGTTGTCATCACCACCATCATCATCATTCACGCCCAGTTAATTCACATACACAGTAGGCAAAACACTACTGCACACACACGAGTACGTGTACAGGTCAGGCATACAAACACATCCCCTTACAAACACACCTCCCAGTGCACCATGGGATGTAACTAGTGTAAGTGGTGGATAGCTTGTCCCCTGATACCCGAGAATAAAAAAGCGAACAGAGAAGGAAAACAGAACGCACCACAAGCAGAACGAGTGATACAGTACAAACCACTGACATTATAAGGACACTTGAAGAAAGATTGGATTGTTTTGGATTAACTAAATGCAGTTGCCATGTACCACTGTGTTTGCTGGTTACAGCTTGTCAAAGCATATAAAATAATAACTATCTGTAGTATATGGCAAAATAAATAACTCAAACATTTTGCAGCATTTGAAAAAAGGCCACTGAATGCTTGTGTGTGAAACTCAAACTCAACAGCACAGGTAGGAACTAGCCATAAAGTCTTTAGCCTTAAACCGTCATGCATTGACATTACCATATACAAGACTGAATCACAGCCTCAAACACAGTTTCTTGCTTAAGTTTCCAATCATGCCATTATAAAGGTTTAACTGTATGCATAAAGTACGGCATCACAGGTTACAGTGCAGCTTCTTCTTGGTAAGTCACCGTACCTGGACGAGCCCCTGTAACAGGCCGACACTCATTACCAGGCTAGTAATAAAATCAAACAAAAATACAAAAGGGCCTCAATCCTGTAACATGTTGGATTTCAAAGGCAGAGGGTGTCAAATAATGGCAGTAAATGATCAAGGAGTTAAGTACAAGCTTCAGTTCTCTGGCTGCAGCTATGCCAAATACCTAAATAGCACAAATATTCCTCTGGAGCGATTCATTTAGGATCTTTTCCTGACAACAGCAGAATATACAAGAGCTGTCTTACAGAGCAAGAAAGGCTTTATTTTGGGACATGAGTCAGTGGCTTGTTTCGTGAGTTTAACTGAATAAGGCCCAAACTTAAAATGACACCCACACAGTTAATCTGTATATGAACCCATTTTAAGTTGTAGTATTAAGTTGCCCTGAAGTCAAAATTCGCTTTTCAAGTTACTGTGACGTTAACTGATTCAATTTTAAATTAGTGAAGAGTGACTCAGTTTAAAGAACCCGGCAAGTGATCGTAGTTTTACACAAAAGGACACTTTAAAATCTATCCTGTTAAAGCATCAAACCCAGCACTGTCATGCCAGCATCCAATCTGCAGAGAACCCAAATGAATAAGAAACATTTCTAGCTGACCGTAACACTGAACTTTTTCAAAAAGAAGTTTCAACCCCTAAGGGGCAGTAAGGTAAGGTTTCTTAGTGCGCTTAAACATCTGTTTTTGGGAGCAGTAGACAAAATTTGAAGTTGTGTAAAGACATTATGTCACATTATTTCACCTGTTCTTCCATCTCTATGAAGCTTTGGCTTTTCTTGCCCGTGGTGATGTTTTATCCTCGGACTTCACAACCCCATTGGCAGCACCTCCTGACAAGACAAGTGGTTAGAAACATTCCTGATTAAAGCGATTTCAGATATAAATGTTCAACAATGAGAAATATTACAAAAGAAATATGAAATGAGACATAAACTGAAACACAGGATTACATTATGTCTACATTTGGTTGACTGACCAGATGCTCAGGGTTCTTGAACACTCACCCCTTGTAGGCTCCCTTTTGTGAGGCTTGCTCTTCGGGCTGACCGCCTTCTTCTTTGAGGCCTGGTTCTGGCTGTGCTCCCTCCACTTTTTCAACTGGAAGTTAATGAATTTCCACATCATCCAAGCCTGTGTCAGGCAGATAGCTGCCAGACAAGTCATCCTGAAGGGTTGGGAAGACATATTAAGAACTACAAAAGTAAAAGTGATTTAACTTGTGAACAGGAAAACCAAACTTTTGTTTTTAAGTTTAATGTTTGTAGTAAATTAGCTAGGTACGAGACATTAAGGGCTCTTCCTGTCAATTGCCATCTGGACTTGCCTTATGGTGAGTACATTGAAGTTGCCTTCTGCTAGGGAAAAGCCCTGGTTTTCTGTACGGGGCAGCCCGAAGCCAAACGTCAGAACTGAGAGTGTGAGGGTGAGGAGGCGGGCGATGACAAAAAGTAGAGCCCACAGAGTAAAACTATAAAAGAAAAAAAAAGGATTTTTTATCAAATCAGGTTGGTCAAATCAGAAAGGCATAAAA
>NC_135861.1:21985430-22035430 GCF_031162955.1 Sander vitreus | reverse complement strand
CCTCTGACTCTTGCTCTCTCTCTGTCTCCCTCTCCCTCTTACTGGTACTGCCATCCACACAGGACCTCCCAGAAATGTGCCGATTCTGGTTGCCGGGCAACACTACCGTACTACTGAAGCTTCAAATGGAAGCCTAGCAGAGCAGTCTGCTATTGGTCGGTTCTTCAGCAGGGAGGGGCTGCTGCAATGTTGTATGACCACATGAGTTTATACACACACTTTGTTTAAATAAATATGAGCTTCAAGTGCTCTCATTTTTTTCAGTGTCTAGTAAAGGAAAGGGAACTGTTGCTTTACTTATCTCATCAAGGTCATGGAAGCATTACAAAAAACAATTGCACATAAACTGCTTGAGCAAATGCTCAGTTATGGTCAATTGAGTGATTCATGAACTGAATTAAACTGTAAGGCTGATATATGAATGGTGCAGTGTCAGAGGTATGCAGGGAGAATGTGGTGAAATTGAATTCCTGTGTATAAGAGGGCCAGTATGTTAAACCTGGATCAAAGAAGTGTGTGTCTTTATTAGAAGCATGTCCAAATGTGCTGCAGTGCTGCTTAGCAGAGCTATAAGACTTATAAGACACATAGAGCGTTGCTCTCTCTTCTTGCTAAAGGTTTTTTTAGCACTTGAACACAAGCACAGTGCTGTTCTTTCTCTGCCTGAGATGCAGTGCCATGCTGCAGTGCCACCCAGTCCCAGCAGTCATGGGAAAGGGGTGTGGAAGGGCCTCTCATCAATATTCAGCCACTGTCAGAGTCCGAACACACAAACACTGAAAATACTGCATATGTACACAAACAAATGGAGTCGCATATGCAAACACACAAATAAGCAAACAATCATTAATGTGTGTGCATATTTACACATGAACACACTAATTGGTATAGTTAGATCTGTTTCGTCTGACAAGTGATCTCCACATGACTCTTTTCACACACCTCCTGGCACAATATGGGCTTCCTCTATTTTCCCAAGCCAAGAAGATATAGAAAGGCTAGAGCAGCACAAAGGCTATACTGAGAGCCTGTGTGAACAGCAGAGACACTAAGGAATTAATTAATCTACAGACTATTCATCAGCCTTTTGTCACAACGCAGGGCTCCTGATTTACACGCATCTCACAGAAAATGACCACACACTGACAGAGTTGTCTTTAACCGTGCTCTTCATCTCAATCTTCATTGATGAAAAATAGCTTTCAGCGAGTTAACATTTCACACTCTCCCCACATAACAAGTGTGATTATCTTTCAGTTAAAATATCTTAACTCTGAATTTCAGTGGTTACACATCATTTGTTGGGAATTACATTTAGAGAAGATTATAAGATAATATTTAGCGATAGAGGCTAATTTTCTCACTATTTCCATTTTCCATTATGTGGTTCATGCCAAATAGAGAACCCGTTTAGTTCCCTCTTTCTAATTCATGTCTGGTTGCCTTCAGTGGTGAGTGTGGGTGGAACCCCCACTGTTGAGCAGAACATACTAGAGTCTGTCAAAGGCAAAGAAGAGCACTTATTGCACTAACTGGCATAAAACACATGTGGCTCCCATTCAAGCACACATGACACACTATTATTTGTTTTTGTAGGGTGAAGAGCTGAGTAAGTGTGTCTACAAGCACAACAGGAGATGATTTAATAAGTAGATGGATAGATCACTCATTCAACATGGCATGCATTGGCATGTCCATGTGTGTGGTGAAATGGTGGCAACTGTTTGTGCTTTAAAGTGCAGTGTAAAATGAACACTCCTTCTACGTATCACAATGCGTGCCTTCCTTCTGCCCACCCCAAAGTAATGCTAGCTGTGAGTGTGAGTTAACATCTGCAGCACGCCCGCATTTTCAATGTTTGACAGGGTCTCCAGTGACAAATGACATTTTTCACCATTTAAAAAAAAGGTAAGACTGAAAAATGACAGACCATTTCGGAGGAACATGCAACAAAAATACATGGTTACATGTAGTGTGCTTGTGTCTGCAAGGCTTCCCCTTTGTGATGCCTGTATATACCCTAAAAAAACAATGCTAGTGCATTTCTGCAGAGGTCAGAGTCAATTATGAAATGGGTGACATAAAGCTACAAAAAGCATGTTTTTGTAAGTTATAAAGTGTGCAAAAAGTATGGTGAGGATAAGAAAATATGACAAATATTTCCTATCTTCCTGACTAAAATCCCCATTGCACTGCAGGTGGATCAATATGAATCTACACTGTTTCACAGATCAAATGGCTATAAAAGACAGACACTCATATCTGCTCAGCCATCAATCTGAATAAATGGCCTCATTATTGTCTTCACATTGCTGCTGCTAGTGGATCATACTGTAGTACACTGATATGGAGCATTACAGTGCAGGGATCCCACTTCTCCCTGCGACTGACCCAGTCAATCACTGATACGCTGCCCTAAGGATTTCATTATGACCTGCTCTGAGCAGGAGATGTGCAGTCAATAAGCACTTCAAAAGAAAAATCCTCCTCTGGTCAACAGTATGTGAGAAGGGGTGAAAGAGAGTCCTACTCATGCTTGTGCAATACAATGGAGAAACAATGCATGGATAAGAACCTAAAGCAAGAATTTAAAAGATTATACAAACAACAAGATGACAGCTATGGGTGGCCCCTTATTTTAACCCTGACCTGTTTTTTTCTTGTTAGGCCTTCCTGCAAACTGATCCACTCAAACAGAAACTATGTAAGAAAGATGGAGAGGACACAATATATAATAACCATCATATATCATAGAATGAGAGCTTGCAAAGTTGTACTGAAAATCCATGATAAAACATCATTATAAGTAGGATTTAAAGTACACACAAGGACATGAGCTCATAATGTCTGTGTGAAGGACAGGCAGCCTGTCTGAAAGGATGTGTTAGAAAAGTGCCCCCCCTAGTGGCAGATGGGAGTAGCTTCCATGCTTTCAAAGCTTATAAGGAGCCAATGAGTATAAATGAGCTGATGTGATCGGGGGAATGAGGAGTCTGACAGGCATGCTGATTCACTCAGAGTACATGAACACAATACATCATGGAAATTAATTTATTTCTTATTCATACCGCATCTGAGAAGCATTCAATAAATGGCAGAGCTCAGAACATGAGTGGCTGATTTTAACATCTCTACACAAAAACAACACACCGTTTTAAATCATTAAACACAGTTTATGTCAGCTGCATTGGAAATGCAGCTTAAAACTGAACAACAGGATGATTTATGATGGTGATTTATACTGTCCAACCTCAACTATTTACATATGTGCCTTACTGATGTGTCACACCTTTGTGCATCCTCTTCTATTTAGAATACAAAAAACACTTGCTGCATTCAGCGAGAATTGTTGATACCATTACTGGCAAAGATGGAGGCACAGAAACTTAAGAGTATCTGACTAGCATGTAAGTGTATACTACAGTGCAGACCATTCCATATCATTTTACAAGGTACTCTGGGGAGACAATCTTACATGAAAGTTATAGCAGTTTGCATGAGCACAAGCTCTTGCATCGATTGTAAAGTACAGCTGTTTAGCCCCCAGCCTGAAAGCATCCACACAGAAGATAGATGGGTGGGGGGAGGGGGGAGACAGAACAGAAGAGAAAGAGAAGGAGGGTGTAGAGACAAAAGCAGGACAAGAGAGAGAAAGACACATGAAGAAGGGGGAGATCCATAGTAACATCAGACTGACTCCCTCCTCCAGCTTTGGCTTTGTATTACAGACAAACAGCAAGGCAAAGAAAAAGAGAACAAAAGGCAGAAAAAATCCTCTGTGGCTGGTTGGAGGTGGATCCCACAGTTTTCCGACTCTGCCAGCTATCTTGAAGGCTTTCATAACCTGAGGCCAGGTAACAGAACTGATGAGGAGCGCTGTCTCCACTGTGAAATAGGGTACACTTAAACGAAGGACCGCCAGCACAGTGAACATGTCCAACACAGCAGGCTTTCTCAGAAATACTACACTCAAGTTAGGGCTGCACGATTATGGCCAAAATGATAATCACGATTATTTTGACGATCACGATTAATTATCACGATTATTACTTGATTTTAACCAAAACAAATTTTATTGTCAAATAGGCTAATTCTAACTGCTTTCACATCCATATTGTGCTACATTCCTCCTTTGTTGAAGGATACTATGAAGGAGCCATTTCAGCTGTTGTGCGACCGCTTTCCAAACATGCGCGTTTGCCGTGAAAAGACTTTGATACAGTTCTATGAACGGAATGAAGCATTTTAAATATCGCTCGATCACGTGAATTTGATCGTGGGAAGCCAAAATCGTGATCGTGATTAAAATTCGATTAATTGTGAAGCCCTAACTCAAGTGTACAAGAAACAGAAGCAATGCTTGCATCTTCTTTAATAAGTATATGAATGATATGGATTGTTGAATGATTTGTACATGCTTATAACTAAGCCTATATTAACATGTGACTACGATTCACCGTTTATAATCCCTAATAGGATTAACATGTCTTGTATGAAGTTAGAAAATTCAGTGGCACAGAGATTCCAGTGTCATGAAAGCAAAAAACGTGTCTAGAAAGAACATACTGTATTTGCATGAGTCAGTTGGCATGCACTCTGTAGAAATGGCTTAAAGTCATTTTTCCAAATCATGAAACAGCAAACAGAAAACCATGTAAATAAGAATCAATACGCAACATGCCTAGGGATATCTTGGTATGGCTGTTATTATGTAACATTGTTGCTGATAAACATATCCTCATATCTGTTTTTATTTTTGCCAGAGGAACAAAATGTTCTGGAAACAGATCCTTTTTTGATGCACCCAACTCTCCTCTGTGCTGTCGCTTCTGACGTTGCTATTGGCAAAGGCAGGAGCTTATTATGGGCTGTTTCAAACCACGGATGCATCAGACACTAGCTACTCCCCTGAGGAAACTTTAACTCACTGAGATGTGCCCCTGAGAGCCCAACAGCTCCCGTTGGTTTGATAATCCTTACACATGGCTGACACAGCTCCAGCTGCAAACTCGACCACTGAAAACGGTTTTAGTGTGCAAATGACAGCCTTTGAGCGGACCAAGCTCGGCCTGAGCCAAGTTTGTGCTATTTTGGCAAAAGCCAAAATGCTACTGTAGCATCGGCAGGGAAAATGGTACCGTAAGCTGCTTGATTTGGCAGACTGATCTGGTGTTGCGGCTCTTTAGCTCTGCACTGTCAAAACACTAAAGTGAGGTGATTCTTGACCCTTCTATGCTCCATTCTCATATTTATGATCTATTATGCTCTACCGTTTTAGACTATATGGCTTTCTATTCTGTTCCGTCTTGATGGAGCAGGAGATGAAATCTTAAGGTGTGAATGTCCTACTATCTTTCAAAACCATTAAGGGAAGATCAAACAGTTGATCAATAAATAAGCTATACAGTCCTTGGTATGATGACTTAAGTAACAATGATGGTGCATTAACGGCTATAATCACATCCACCTTACAGAATAACTGTAGTCATTTATGGCAATGGACAGTTACTGTAGCTATCAGACAAGTGAAAAATCAAAGGGTTATTATGCCGACAGGTCTGCACATTCATCCAGCATGTAACCCAGCTTTAACGAGTGACTCACTTACAGCTCTGTAACGTTTTGCCCCCATCCACTGATGCTACAGTATATGAAATGACAGCATGCCCTACCAGTGCCCAACCCTTGTGATGGAAAGGCGATGCGATGCATTGTATTGCAGTCGTTGTCTCATTGCTATAGCGGCATGCATCCTATAGTTGCTGTCTCCAGTGGAGGCATATGCAGAGAAATGCTGGCAGCTGTCTTTGTTCACTCTCTCAGTTTGCAGACTTAGAACACTGTGCTGTCAAAGGCTCAGGCTCAAAGTGAAGGAATGTGCAGTCAGTGACTTACAGCTCTGGTGACGCACTCTTTTTCATTCAGCACTGGCGTCACTCGAACAGGGGCATCACATTAAGAATCTCTCACCCAATAATGGGAAATGGGCTTTCCTGCTGTAATGGCTATATGGCATGAATGCCCTCTGAGAATGCATGACATTATCTCAATGATAGGTAAAGCCCATTGCTGTTAATTGCCACTTTGTCTGTGCAATGTTATATATTCAGTGTGCCAAGTACAGAGAAGAGAGTATGAATCCCAGAAAATAATCCATGCACAAAGATCAAACCTCCTGAATGGTGATGTCACGGACAATAGGATTACCAAGCGTTTAGTTTCGAAAAAAAGTCGGCACATCTCAACTCCACTGCATATCTTTCATGATCTGAGATTTCAAGAATGAGCATATTATTAGAAAGCGATGATCCCTTTTTTCGTGCACAAGCCTGCAAGGTTAATAACTGCTGAACAACGAAGCTGGGCAGCAACACTGGTGTGGAGTATCTACTGTACAGATCCATGTCATTACCCCTAAGACAAAACCGACTCAGGGGCCGTAGATTTAGCAATACCATTACAGTTTGATTATTTGTGTATTATATGTGCAGTGTGAACATACAGTATCTCTCTGATGTGCTGTGCATTGCTCTGCACCAGTAAACTAAATGACAACCAGTTACTTAAATTCCTTGTCAAATAGCACATGGCAGCACATTAACAGACCTGGTTTGATTACTTATTGTAAATGTCTCAGTTTTTTTTTAGCTTGCCCTGCATGTAGAGTATGCATTTTGTTCCACTGTACAAAATACACTATACATATCTTGCCGTATTTTAGAGTATTTTACCTAAGGCAACCTCTGCATCCCCTTCAGGCCAGAGGAGTGAAGTGTTGTATCCTTAAAAGCCAACAAAGCCTTTGGCCAAGTCCAGGTTATCCTCCTCTTGGCCTTCCAGTGTTGTAGGCACAGCAATATCATTCCAGAGGGACTGGGGCCTGCCAGTGATGATGAAATGACATTTACAACAGAACAGACTCATCCTGCTTCAGCTCCTCATTAAAAAGGAGTATTGGCCAGGCACTGTGAGCCTCAGTCTGTTTGAGAGACAGTCAAACTAAGACATTAGTGTCAATCCGTGGCACATGTCCTCTGTCCCCTTACAACCACGACAACGGCGACCGTTTCACAAAGCCATCGATTTGCACCACACTTTCACTTTCCTGAGAGCTCTGCTCTTGGCCCGGTCACATGACTTTCTGTGGTTTCTTTCTCTTTGGACTAAAGCTGGAAGGAAACAGGGGGGAAATAACTCAGCCCCTATTTCAGAACTACAGACAGACCAAGATGTTCAATTGCCTATTATGCAACAACAAAAACAGAATGCAGCATGTAATAAAATTATGATTACTGGTACACTAAAGGAACATGAGAATCTGAGGAATGTATTCATGCATTCCTGTACGCTGTACACATGGAAACAAGACAGAGATTCAAGCCAGTGGAAGGCAGGAGCAGATTGCCTGTGAAGGACTCAGTTGAGACCCATGAAGGTCTCATATTCATTAAGATGATTGATCCCCCATGTATGGTATTAGATCATGACATGGCAGAGTAATTCAGATTAACGTTATGCACCAGCTGGTAAGTACATGTGTGAAAAATTCAAGTGTTCACATACATGGTTACACTTATAGGACTGTAAAGGAATCAGAGGGTCTACACACTACAGCAAATAAAAAAGGTGTTGAGTACTAGAGGGTAGATTGTGTGCAGACCATTCTTGTACAGCACCACACCAAAAATAACCCTAACCAAAAAAAAAAAAACTATCTAAAATCTAATTTTGTCCACCTTTCATCCCAGCAGATCTGACACATTTCCATACAGACTGTAGGATTTCCATACAGACTGTAGGACTCATCACTATCCCAAAAATAACACCTCAGACTCAGCCGCATTTTACACACACACACACACACACACACACACACACACACACACACACACAGTACCAATCACACACACCCACAAATATACAGCACAAGCTGCAAGGAACTCATGTGCCCAGTAAGAGCTGTCACAACATCACCCAAAAATGAGTCATTTTTCTCAGCCACCCGAGGCTCTAAAAACATCACTCACATGGCTCTGTTGTGATTGCAGTCATAATAGTGGGCAAATACAAAACAACACTCAGGTTTCATCACCTTGTATGAAGACACATATTTCATCAACTTGGTGAAATATTTGCATCTTATTCACACAAACAAATGGATGTTCCACCTCGTCGCCCCTCCCCTGGAGAGATGTTGTTTACTAAGAGCACAGAAAGGGAACATGAGAGGACAGAGCAAGTCTGAATGCCATAGATGACTCAGCATAGACACTGGAGAGGTAGACACCGTGTTTTCCTCCACCGCTTCCCACTCGACTGCTGTCTCCATGAATGGGAGCTACACCAGTGCCACCTAAGCAGGCGAACCCGCCTGTCATACTATCTGACAGCAATCACAATGAACATGCTACTCACATGTCGTAGAGCCGGTAACCCATGGCAGAGCCCGGTCTGTTTGAGTGGGACCCCGGGTCTCGCGTTCGCCTAGGGTCTGTGCTGCTCACCACGGCGCGCCACACGCTTGGTTTGTCCATCGTTTATGCTGGTCAATGGGACTGTGTGACTGAGACGGCGTGCGCACACGGGCTCACTCACATTCGCTATCCCTCTCCCTCCCAGTCACAAACACAGGCAGCCAGAGAGCAGTGTGTGTGATGTAACGAGGAGCGTCCAAGAGGCTGACGGATGGGGGGGTTGGGGTGGCTGGTGATGGAGGAGGAGGAAAATGTGGGGGGGGAGGTCGTACAGCCAAGAAGATAAAGGTCTGTTAAGCACTGATGAGAAGCCTCGGTTTTAAAGCATGGTGGATGATGGGTAATTCTTTACTGGTACCAGTGCCTGGGGAGGCTGCCACTCCTAAATAAAAAGCAAGCGGACACAACCTGCAGGTAAGCTACGGGGAGCTTATACTGCCTCAAAACACAGAGAAGCATCTGCATACGCCTCTCTCCACCCTCTTATCCGTTTTCAGTAGTACGGTCCTCAGCAGGGCCACACGATTGGCTCCTTGGTCTCCATAGAAACAGGAGGATGTGTCAGAGGGCTCATTATCATGCCTTCTCTCCTCTCCCTCCCATTTTGTTGTTTTCACTCCCTCTCTCTTCTCCTTCTCTCTCTCTTTCCCCATTTCTCTTCTTCTCACATACTCACCCCCTACCCTCCCTCTCCTCCATCCTCTCTTCTGAAATCAATTCATTTTTCTCTGTAGTGTCTTTCGAAACAGACCTTTCATGCTTTGTGTGGTGCAAGCAGGTAAAGATACTGCATAGCTCTGGTTAATTATGTCTGCATAAAAAAGAAACCTTAAAGAACTAAGACAGAGATTAGATAATGGAAGCATATGAAAATGTCAGAAATAATCAGAAGGAAAACAAGTCATTTGGTAAAGGAGTTACGGGCTTTGTAATACAATTCTGGACTTTTTATTGCCAGAAGTTAGTGAAATAGAAACCATGTGGCTTGCACAGACATAGCATCATGCACAAGGAATGCCGAAACCAGAAAAAAAGTGTGAAATATTAAGCAAAGGGGCAACATTACTAAAGAGTAAAAGTTTATTCAGGGGGAAGTTCTGGCAGAAAAATGGGTCAAAATGAACACAAACTGTAGATGGTGCCCCTATTAGGAAATGGATGGTACTGTTGTTGACATCTTCACCAGGTAACAGCATCCAAAGCGGGACGGTAGGCATGCATGGAGAGTGTCTATGGAGACAAATGCGCGCGTACACACACACACACACACACACACACACAGTCTCCAGGGGAGGATGTGTTTCACCTTGGGCAGATTCGATGGCACACGACGTGTTAGAGCCAAGGTGACTAGCAACATCAGACCTTTGTCTTTTGCCCAATGAACTTGTGTAGTGGCTAATTGTCCATGTGCGTCATCTCACTGCAATTACACTGACTATGTACTTTCTAATTCTCTGCTGATCCCTCCAGCTCTGACACTTGTCACTGAGCCATTTGTGTGTGTGTGTGTGTGTGTGTGTGTGTGTGTGTGTGTGTGTGTGTGTGTGTGTGTGTGTGTGACTGTATGTGTGCCAGAGTGCCTGTTTGTGCGAGAGTGGAAACCCTGTATAATTTTTATTCCAACATTGTCCAACTCTTCATATCCACATATCTAGAGCAAGATTATTTTTAACATTGACTGTCCAGACTGCCACAAAATGTACTGTGTGCATTAGCTTCCAAGATGAGTACTAACATATTTGCCGTCCTCCGAGGACAAACCCTTTCCATTTTGGGCACGCCATGAGCTTTCCTTTTGCGCCACACTCAGGCCATGATATCCACTTTACACACAATATATCTCAGACTATGAAGATTGCCATTAAATCTACTGAGCCTCTTCCATGTTTGTAGTCAGCCCCAATAACTATCTTCTAAGGACAAACTTAAGGGTTTGAGTCATTTCAGACAATACTTTAATGTTAACACAATTGACATTTCTATTCAACATTTTCAACTGTTGGATGTACAAAAGACTACAGCCTCTAACTAGCAGATTTTACCTCCTCATTCCTTGGTAGCACTTGTAATGTCACCTATAGAGAGTTAATCAGTGAGGTGTTTCGGCACAATTCTTCCAAAGCTTGTCATGTAATTTAACCTCCAGTTTGACAGTTGGCCAATTTGTGTGATCTTTTCACTGTGTGTGTGTGTGTGTGTGTGTGTGTTAAAATGTTGTGGGGGGAGGGGCAACGGTGAGCTCCATTCTGTTCAACATCGAGTGTCTACTATCTGCAAACCCCGAGCAGAGTGTTAGTAGTCTGGGCACACACACACACAAACAGAGGAGGAGAGCCCTGAAAGCCAGCATGCTCTTTCAAATCATCAAATAACCTTAAATTCATGAATTCGGTGATACACTTTTCATCACAAAAGCATGGGCTCCATAAGAGCACAACGTTTAAAATTTAACATTTTATTTTCTGGTCTAGCGTGGCCCTACACACATAGAGACATGTTGCTATGTGGCCTTTAAGATGTATAAATATTGCATACATTGGCCTTCTTGTGCCAACCTCACCTCTCTCCTCTGTCACCATATGGCCCCTTTTAAGCTGGCCTCAGTGTATGAGGTGGGCTGTTGGACCATAGCTGTAGGATTCTGGGCAGGACTGTGTGCAGAAGGCTTCCCAGCCTGGCAGCACACTAAACACACACAGAGCACAGATACACGTACTGTATATACATTGCATACAGACACAAACAACACACACCGTAGAAGGCTTTTAGTGTAACAGGTCCAACCTAATTGCCTTGTGTCTATCCTTACACTGGAGCTGAAGCAATTAGTCGATCAACAACAGCTTAATCAGCAAACAATTTTTAAAATTGATTAAGTATTTTTCTAAGCAAAAAGCTTCCTAAATGTGAATATTCACAGTTTTTTGTCTTCTATGATAGTTAATTGATTATTATTATTGTTGGTCTAACAAAAAGGCATTTGAGGATCGACCCTCTTGGTCATTTTTCAGTACTTTCTGACATTCTATACTAGGCAACTAATCGGTTTATAGAATACCAATTTCGATAGATTAATCGCTGATGAAAATAATCAATGCAGCACCATCTTAGGCTAAACATTGCTTCCCTGGTTTAGTTGTTGCTGTAAAAATGTGTCATTGTAAAAAGGAGAAGAGACAAAAAACTCAGAGTTGCTCAACTGAAATTGAAAATCAGAGTTTCCTGACATTGCTTGTTTCTCGCTGAATTGGCTGTCAGTCTCTGCTGAGTTGCCTTAGCTTATATAAAGACAGATAACAGAGATATACAACTGCTGGTCTCAAAACAGCAAGTTCTGTACACTTGAACTTCTCAAAACTGATGCAGCACTTTGTTACCATCAAAGTGCATTCAGCATTCTCTTTTTAGGGAGGCTAGTATCCTCTTGGATGTTTTAAATCTTTAACAAGACAAACTGTATGTTCATTGTCCTGCGTTGTGTATGAGTCTGCACAATATGGAACGGCAGTACTGCTAGAAGTGTCTTGTGCCTAACAGTGGGAAGCATTATTTTGTCCTCAGCTGAGCTGCTCTGTAGGGGTCCCGTCTCCCCTCTCATGAGACTTCAGCCCACTTCAAACACATCAGTAAAAGAGAGAGAGAAAGTTACAGAGAGACAAGTGGGAGAGAACAAACATTCAACACAGCACTACGAGCTGTACACCACAAGATGGCAGTGCATCACCTCTTCTGCATGAACAACGGCAGCCTGATGTGACCGGTGCCACAATGTCATCAGGAGGGTTATTGTTGGGCCACATGTGACAGACCAAGTAAGAAAAAAGCACGTTACATGCTTAATTTAGCAACATTAATCAAACATAAGTGGACTCAACAAACCATTTTTAAGTAAGAGAAGATGACAGTGCACTAAATCTCAGGAATTAGTGTAATGTACTGTTTGTGTGTTTTATTCCAACAAGTTATAGTTAAAATGAAAAACACCACAGCCCATGTTACCAACAGTTATTTCAGCAATGTTGTGTTCAGTTTTGATTAACTTTTCGTTCCACAAAACATGTTCCTAACCATTTCAATTAGTGTCAACAGCTGGAAAAACTGAACTCCCCTGAGATAGTGACCTCTACCATCCTACGTTGGAGTTTTCCCTGCTGTTTTTTCCATGTAACAACACAGCTCAGCCTCTCTGTAGCTCTCTGGCAGAGGGCACGGCACTGTGCAAAGGCTCCTTCTGTCACTGACTTGGACTTAAGCCTGAGAACATCAGAGGCAGAAGACAGACAAGCTTTTCATAGAAGGCCAGACAAAGAGCTGTCTCTCTGCTCCTAACTGTGAAGTACAGACAGAGCCATAGCTTGACTCCTCAGGCCTCTGCTGAAGGTCTTTGCTGCCACCGCAGAAGTGTTTGCTTCTCGATAAGCTGGTGTCAGTAATACTGATGTGAAGCTGTAGCAGCACTAGCACTCTAGCACTAACGCGGCTGATATTTCCAGAGGTAGAAGAAGTACTCAGGGCTATTACAAGTAAAAGTCCTGTATTTAAATCTTACTTAAGTAAAAAGTATCATAAGCAAAATATACTATCACACAAACAATGGCATAATAGTCCAGAGCTCTTTGATCAAGCGCTGCTTTTGCATGTCTCATTAATACTTTATCATGGCCCATACAAAAATAAATTAAAAAAAATAAAGTAAAAATGTATTCTCACAATCTAATCTCTCTGTCATCTACACTTTCTGCTCTTCACTCGCAGGAGATATCACCCCACACACAATTCAGCAGTGGCAGCATCTTGTTAATATCTCAATACACATACAGAAACAAATCCCTCTTCTTGAGTATCAGAGTTGAAAAAAAGCAGCTGAGAACAAGCGATCACGTTCTCCAGTCTTATTTCCGGGGGAAAAGTGTGCTACTCCTCGCACCCTCACCTCATCCCTGCGAGCCCTCCCTCTGCTCGATCCGAGCGGCGATACAGAGCTATGGAATTGCAAATGCCTTCTATCAGACTGGGGGATATATCTGGAGCGCACAGAGGCCCTTTTGCCTGATATTACTGTGGCATGGAGCTGATGAAAGGATAAGCTATGTGAGAGACTCCCAGAGTATTACTAATCTCTCAGTACATCTAATTTACCAGGGGACGTAAAAATGTGTAATACAGTAAAAAGCAAAGCATTGGTTGAGAAACTGGCCTCGAGGAGGTGCATCGGTTGAGCTTGTATCACCTAGAGGTTTTCAAAATCACACTGTCACACATGATTTTGTCCAGAAATGTAACACCTGTGCACTGTCTCCAGACAGGTGGGTGTCTTTTCATTACTGCTGAAGAGATGCATTTACTCCAGGCACATTGTGCTTGTTCAACCTTGACTGAAGCACAAGCTCCTGCCTTTCTGATTTATAATAAAGAAAATACACATTCTTTTACTGAAGCTGCTTTTTCATGTATACAGATTGCAGATTTCAAGACAATTGTTTTTTTTATTTTCTTTTCCATCTGCTGAAAAGAATAGTAATTAATAATTCACAAGTGTACTATGTCTTCAGTCACTCGTGACCATATCACGGATAATGCCACGGTCAATTACTGAGACTGGCTGCTGGCTGATATGTGATTATGGGTTTAAGGTTGTAACGGGATGTGTGTTTGTTGGATGGATAGGACATTTTGGTTATTATGGCTTAATACAAAGACAAGGTAATCTTGTGCTTCCACACTGATTCACAGCTCTCACCTTTGACAAAGCACAGTACAAACTGAACAGAGAATTATCTAAAGAAAACAATACGTCGGGTGACGTCTTCACATGTCGCCACACAAGCAGGTCCTTGAACAATGATCAGAATGTATCATCACATGTATTTTATTTACATAGGTATAAACACACAAAATGCATGAGTGTACAGTATATTGTCTTTTACATAGCTAATGTGATGTACTCTTGTGTAAAGGATAATTATTTTTATTTTTTAATTAAAATGCAAATCACATTTTCCCAGAACGTTTTAAAATGCTTGTTTTTTTTCCCAAAACACCATTATTCAGTTTAAAATTACATTAAACAGAGAAAAGCAGTACATTTTATATTTTAGAAGACAACAACAAATGTTTGGTAGTTTCTGCTTTATAAATGACTAATAATGAATTGATTATCAAAACTTCTGGCAATTAATTGTCTCTCATTAAACTAACTGACTCATCCTCGTTTCAGCTGTACTTTTTTCAATTGTATCCATTATAAAAAACGTTCAATTACTGTGACTATACGAGTTTTAACCAACTTAAAAGTAAGTACATTTTATGTTTTAATATTTGTACACAAACATTTGCAGTTGTGGACTCAATATCAGATTATCATTTTGGTGCAGCATCAATTTACATCTATCTACAGTCTTTAAATAGCACAGGGAGGGACTCAAATACATGTGAAACACAGCCAGTACTCTGAATGCTGGCCAGCCTTTATTGTATTGTGTCTGATTGTGTATGATCCTTCAAAACAATTTTTATGTGTGGCGTGGCTGTCTGAATGCAAAACAATGAAGATACACACACACACACACACACACACACACACACACACACACACACACACACACACACAATTCTCTGTCGGCCAAAAGGATCATCAGCGATATCAGTGAAGTGAAAGTCACATTTTTCTCTGTTATTTAGAGTCAAAGCAACTTATCATAAGCCACATGGCGGTATGCAGTTCAGAATCAAAACTGTGTGTTTCCAGTGATCCCGCTTCATAGCGCAGCAAGGAGCCTGTAATTAACTCTTAGAGAATGTGATGACGAAACAGAAGCTGGGTACTTCAAAGACAAACCGAGAGCTTTCCCAAGAGTTCAAACACATTATGGAAGTGAGCTCTTTGTTTCATAGGCCTATTAAATCATTGTGCAGTCGTGATTTCCCATCTGGTGAAATCAAAACTTTACAATACTAACAGCAGTGAATACAAAAGGATAATAAAGAAAGAATTCATACAACTGGCTGAATTTTATAGGAGGCGGAAGCCACTTTCATCGCTGCTTTTTTTAAACAGACACTAACTCTTGCACACAACTGCACCTTCATTTCCCAAGGACTGTTTGCTGCCACATACAATAAATGTTTATTGTGTCGTTAAGCCCTTTCCAAATGACCTTAGATATTGTCAAGGCCTTATAGAGAGGAGGAAGGCAGCAGTCGAATAACACAACAGCAATGCCGGGTTCATGGACCTACATATGGTAATGCTTCTCAATTTCTACTGCATATGTCACTTGTCCACCATATTGACCCCTGCGGCTAGATAACAGCCTCATGAGCTGCCTTCCTGCCTCCAACCTTCAGCAAATGACACACCGGCTGTTTGCAGCAGGCAGACTGGGGGTCTGTGATCCCATGAAGGCAAGCTAATCCCAGGAATCAATAGACTCTGCAGGGGTATTATTAGAGGGCTTGGAGATAATCACAGGTTCTGTTCTGAAATAGTCATTGACCATAATGAATATCATAAAGCATCTGCATTATTTATACATGAAATGGCGCTCCTGATGCCAAATCAGAACCCGGACCACACATAAATGGAGCAGTGCAATATTAGCAGCGTTTTTACGACCTTTTGGTAATGCTATGGGAACTTTAAGAGGGAAATTCTTGCAGAAAGATTTACACTTCACCATGACCAGCCAGCCTTATGTTTACCTCCGTAAAAGCCCCCATCTGTATCTATTCATCAAGTCAGATGTTTTTCCTTAATTAAGGAGACAGAAAGAGAGAGAGGCACAGATAGACAAACAGAGTCAGAGAGGGTGAAAGAATACAGAGAAGCAGATGGTTTTTTTGATTGAGTGGAAGAAAAAAAAGAATATCTGGAGAGAAAAAGGATTCAAAAGAGAGGCGTTAAGTAAGGAAAAAGGAATAGAGGAGCATGTTGGGTATTTAAAAGCATTCATTCTGCCTTGAGCTGGGCTTGATGGGTGCAGCGAGGTCTTAACTCTGGACAGGACTAAACTAGAAAGCAGCTGCAGGCAATGAATACAGCAGCTACTGCACAGGCAATACCCCAATCAGTTAAAATATGCTTTTTTCATCATGGTAGTGAGGATCTGCCACAGAGGAAGTAGATTTCTCCTCTATTGATGAGGTCATCTATATTCCTACGTCAGACCTGGTCATATAATATATAAATGCGCTGCTTTTGTACCGTTTCCTTTGAAGTTGCAGCCACATGAGTTCAGATAAATTCAGACTCTTCTCCCCTCAGTAAACCATACGGACCAATTATCCCCTCTCACAATAAGCTGCAATCCTGCATCCCTATTGGCCTGGCTGACTGCTCCACTTTAAACTTTCTAAACCTAACATAAACACACTTCCTGTTTTCAGCTCTCACACAATCAGTCACGGGATGACAATACGAGCAGAAGAGTACATTACAGTGGCCACAAAAGGGGATATTTTCCACAATGGGTTTCCTTTTACAGCAGGAGGGGAGAACATATAAGTGGGAGAGATCGTTTGGTCGTAACAATTGGAAATAATGGTGACTGAAAGGGTGGGACACAAAGGGAACTTCACAGACTTCATAATCAATTGTAGTAATGTTGACGTTGTGTGCAGTATGTGGGGAAATACTTCCCAAAAAGAGGAGTTGGGTAACTAAAGCTTACAGCCTTTGCAACCTGGAATCAAGGAATATCAGTCTGCCCCTTTTTGTAGGTTTTTTTTTATTTTTTATTTTGTAGTAGTATTTTAAAGCTGAAACAATTAATCAATTAAAAAGCTTGAGTGATAGTAAAGTTTTGATGTTGAACAATCAACGTGTCAGTGCTCTCATGGTGAACAAATTATGTAATGTGACATTGTTTCTAAATCACCTTAGACCTAATTTGGCATTTCTGTACTGCAATTTCTTTAGCGCCAATACTACAAAACCAATATATTCGCAATAAGCTTATTTTGGCCGATATATCAGTCTGGCTGGCTTACAGCAAAATTCGGCGGTTTACATAATGAACTGCAAGCAATTATGGCTTCGCCTGGTCGAAAATGCATTGGAACTGTAGCAGAATGTAAATGTTTTTGTCTGACTTGGATTCTTTACTATTTATCAGCATAAACTATGCTTTCTGTACTTTGCGGCTGTACTTGCTAAATTCAAATTAAGTTTAATAAAGCATAGCAGATCAAGAAGCCATTTTCACCTCTTTTACTTACAGTATATTGGTAGTTGAGCCATTTCTGCAGCTAATGGAAACTTGGAACTATCCAATTTATAATTCATCTCTTAAAGTAATTTACCTTCTTTCATTTTATGAATACAGTTTCCCTGTTTTAACATTTAGCTCTTTTATGCTTTACATTTAATTTCACTATAATTCCTCCCCCTCTGCTCTGGTGTCTGCAGGCCCAGGTTTTATTACCAGCTGCTGATTGACTGTGCCAGTGAGCAGTGCAGGCAAGTTAGGCATGTAAAGACATTTATGTGTAAATGAACTATGGCAAACTTCTTTCCATCTTGCCAGCGCCCAGATCTCTGTGCTCATCTTCCAGCTCAAAACCGCTACATCGAGGGCTGTTGCTCGAACTACAGATTTTGTGTCTGCATGCGGAAGTACAATGTGTATAGTGGAGGATCGAGAGCGATAGAGAGCTGCCCTCTCTTTCTCTCTCAAACTCAGACTGAACTCAGATTAAACTGTAAAACTAGACAGTGCTAAATAAATATTAACCCATATTCTGTTCCTGTGTTGCCTACTTTTCGCTTAAAATGTTTTCAATTGAAGCATTTATTCCATTACTATCTAGACCAGTGATGCCATTGGGGCAAATTGATATTTTTTTTTTTTTTTTTTTTAAGAAAACACACGCAATTTGGTGATTTGAAACAATTAGTCTGTGAATAAATTTGTGGATTAAAAGAAGATTTTATTTTATTTAATGCGCAACAATTTTGATAATTCAGTAGTAGTTACAGTTGTTTATTCAAGCAGAAAGTAATATTTGCAGATTTCAGATTTTCAAATATGACGTTTTTGCTTTTCTGTGTATTTTAAATTAAATAGCTTTGAGTTTTGTACTGTTGGCTCCCACAACTAGTGATGTTACATTTTTTTTTTACATTTCGTAACCAAAACCTGGTAAAACAAGTTTCCCTTTGTACTCCAAGCATTTAGATGAGCTGGCTATCACACTCTGGTAAAGTGAACACAATCAACAGTTTGTGGGCTTATTGTTGTAGTTTTAAAATGTATTTCACTCAACACTCTTTCTGCTGATCATCTTAGCAGGCTTAGTGGCAGAATCGTCATAACCAGCAGTCCAACGACTGCATCATTAGTTAACTACATTGACCTCAAATATGCACAAATATTTGAGGAAATAAGCTATCACATCTAAGCTATTACATTGCCTGTCTAGCTCTATATCTGATCAAATGCATGCGATTGCTTTTTGCCAGGGCAGGAGGCAGAGAAAAGAGAGGCAGACAGCATGAAAGAACAGGTACAGAGTAATATGAGGAGTACAAACAAGAGAGGTAAAGAAAAAACATACAGCAGAAGCAACAATTCAAATGAATCCCTGGGGTATGTTTCTTCTATTACAGTCTAGCAGCCGCTCTGCCTGCTCTGAACATGATTGGTCGTCCCCAGAGATCGCCCCAGCTCTGGCATTGAGCATGTTGATGGAGCAAGTCTCTGTGAACACTGCTTCAACACCAAAGTTGCCCCATTAATTCCTCTTACCTTCTTTAACTCTAAAGTATGTAGGAATTACTGAAACTTTGAGACGGGCCACATCAGACAAAAGTCTGAAAACAACACAGGCTTAAATTAACTGGGCTGCAACAGCTAAATGCAAATCACCTTTTTTTTTGCAACATTATTCTGCTAAATAATGCTACAACTAAAACCACTTCATATAATTAAAGTTTTCTTTAAACTTTTTCAATATGCTCACTGAAAACATCTAAAACAAGTGGAGTGATTCAGCATACTGCAGGGCATGGTACTGCAGCTCACAAATGGCATAACAAGTCATTTTCCACTTCCTTCCAATGCCACATAAACACAAAGATCAATCACTCACCGAGAGCCTCACACAGCCCCACTGCTTCAATGGAGAACGACTATACTGGGGAACAGTAATAAAGCAACCATCTGAAATATCAGCAAAGTCAAAATGATCAGGTATTTGACTCTCATCATTTGGTAATTAGGGGTTGTTGATTATAGTGTGTCTGTGTTAGCAAACAATGCTGCTGAGCTGGAGAGGAAAACAATCAACCCCTGATCACAGCTATCATCTTGTTTACAGTCATGATCCATTTAACCTATTAGCGTTTAGCTGTGCTTGAAAATTACAGAGCAACAATCACACTGGGACAATCGGAGAGCGCACAACATGGCAAATTCCTCATTTCTGCAGCGTTACCATAGTCTAAAAACAACCCACAGATGTTCCTACTCATCAGAAAATGCCTGAACACTGCTCCTTAAAAATAGAACATGTTCCCACTATGCAATGGGATTTATTTTTGGGCTGCACATGAGCCACAAGTGGGCTGTGGATTAGGCGCACATTGCTTTTTGATGATGAAGCACACGGCACCAGGAGGAATTTTCTAAAACTCTCTCCAGCCTTTTGAAGCCCCCTAAGTCTGTCCCACTGACGCGGCTGTCTGCGCTCATCTCTCCTTGTTTTTACGGAGGCTCCAAGCTCAGCACAAGCTAATGGGTGAGCAGCGATGAAGTCTCATATATACGCAGGGATCATATTTCATTAAGACTAAGCCTAATGATCTCCTACAGTGCATTTGGCCACTGAAGTGCACATCAGGAAAACAACATTGCAGCAATGAAACTGCTGTGTCATAAAAAGCTGATGACTGGAGAACAGCTGCAAAGACTCAAATATTAGGACACAGCAACGTTGTCAAGCTGTCAAGACCAATATATCTGCCACAGAAATGCTAACCACGAGAGCATCGATATGAACTGCGATGACTTTTAGACATTATCAAGGCAAGAGTAAGACAAGAAAAAGACTTCTGTGTCACAGTGGTGGACACTGGTGCTGTTGTACATATGGGGCAAACATTAAGCACATAAAACACAGTCATAAAAGTAGCATCTTACTGTACCCAAAGGAAGCAGACTTCCATTTGCGGCAGGGGATGACTCGTCTGCGGCCTGCAGACACTAACCTCCCAGGATTCTCTGTGACTTCGACAGGTAGGGAGGCATGTCTCCTACAGAGGAACAAACAAAACACACATCTCAGACTGTTGACATAGAAGAGCGGATGTAAAAATAACCTTTAAATGTTATATGACTGCGCTGCATTAAAATCATCCATTTTCCCCTCAGTCATTTTACACTGGGGGTTTGTGACTTTCATGTTTTTACCTCTGTGTACTTCATTTTTCACAGACTCTTTTAGTGTCATGTAGCAGCACACTTGGTAATACGTAATTCTGTATTGTAATGTCCTCTAAAAGTGCAGTCTTTAAAGGAAAAATGACGTCAAAGGGTCCGAAACATGATTGGTTTTACTTTCAAACCACTAACCACACAGTATTATCAGAGTATACACCACAACACACTATTAATAATGCCACATCAAAACAAAGCTGAGTTGAGCTTGTGAATTAAAATAAATTAAAATATCAACTTAAAAGAACAGATCAGTGTGCATTGGCCCATTGACTGCAACTCATATAATGTAGAGTTTATATTATTGATGACTACTTTTGAAGTTTTTTTATATGTCTAAGTATGTGTTTCCTGCCCACAGGTAACTTCCATACATTTCCAAGACTTGAAATTTGCTTGAGATGCATGCTCGTAACTTATTACAGTGAATAACACTGTATGTGGGTTTGATCCATTATTGTTGCATGGCCTACATATGGTGCATTTATGTGACATCCTACAGATCAGAAAAAACATAATTTCTACTTGAAGGTAACTAGAGAAATTTGCATTGCCTTTTTAAAATATTATTTCAAATGATGTTTTTAATAAACTATTAAGGTTTGCGTGACCTTTTTCTACAAAGTCCTAGTACAAAAGGTACACTAACTTGTACTTAATTGCAGTTATTCAACTATACTTCCATGTGCACTCATGATTAATGTACTTAAAGCCTGCTTTTTGATGTACTAACATTGTACTTCATGTATTAACGCAGCATAATTAGTACAATTTACATAAAGATAGAAATGGAAAGAAAAGAAAAGAAAAGGGAAAAACAAAACACAACCTGGTTGATCAAAGAAAAAAATGAGGTTGCATGGGATAGGTTATTTTTTTAAGTGTCTGCGCAACTTCAAAGTTTGTGCTCGGTGTACTGCAGTTAAAGCATTTTTGTCCTCTATACTGATCATTGCTCAGGCATTTCTCACCTCCTTTCACGGGATACCATTTCTACGGAGGCGTTTCTCTCTCATCTATTGTTTGTTAAGGTTTTCACTGAGCTGGGCAGGTTGTCTCAGACAGGCCAGGCACATTTCTCAGGCATTCAATTTGCACTCAAGAACCAACAGCCTACCCATCTCTCTCTGGGGATGAGGTCTTCATCAAAAACATAAAGCAACATCTGGCTCCGTACAGAAAGCCATCAAGCCTATAATGATAGCCATAGCATAATTTGATTTAGGCATGTACATATGTTGAATGAATAATTCCTAATTGTCCAGTCAAATAAAAAATATGCCAAATGACATTCCGTGAGACTTGATTTGCTCCTTTTATTCACAACCATGCATTTTGTAAAAGCATTTGCAGCAAAAAATATAAGCATCCTTCATTCTTAAACACAGAGTGTACTCTGTATGAAAAATCCATCTGTATGAAAATGCACTGAGGCCCTGAGTAATATCAATGGTTAATTGTGTCATGGCTGCTGCCATTTGCTGCTGTTTCGGTATAATGAATTATTAATTTAAGAAATGCTAATGTCTCGGCTCTGGTGGAGTTGGGAGCTGTGAACCTTGAATTAGTCTGAATGTGTCCTCCTGTCTTCTATTAGTTACTGTGATGGCATTGCAGAGTCAAACACTCAGACCTTGTTTCAGAGCGGTCAGTGCAATGACTGATGCACAAACATCAACAATTCATAACAAAATGGCAGTATTTTTCCACCGCGGGAGAGATGTTGTCAGACTCAAAAACCATGTCCTTCATTGTCTTTGCTTTCTATCACCATACACTGCACACTCACATGCTTTGTTTAAATCCTATGGAGGGAAGTGTTTTCAGAACAATGCCTGATTAAGGCCTGAAATACAGTCTACTCAGTCAAGGACAAAGACAAGCAGACTCGGTGTCCTACCCATCCAAGTTGAGCATCACTCTCCATGGCAACGAGAGCTGGCGAAGGAGACAAGAGAAGACGATAGGTTTGTGTGGTCCCTGCGGAGAGCACTGGCTGAGGGGGGAGAGACTGCACTAGACCAGCCCTGAAACCCAACACCGTCATCTCTCCTCCCTGCAGACAAATATCAGTTCAACTGCCCCTGACATGTACTGTCAAGTGCATCAGAGGACCGACCGGCTCTTTTTAGGTTAGATTTCTGTGTGAATTTAACACAGTTCAGTCCACACATTGTGCCGTTTTAGAAAAATGTCCTGCCTGCAGATAGAAAACTGCAGCTCCATCGCTATTTCAGCAAATGCCTCATCTGTTAGAAGCTAAAGAAGTTGCAAGAGTGCAGTCTCTTTGCTCCCATTTATATTAATTCCTTTGGCATTTCGTTCTGCTTTGTAAATGATCACACAATACATTTACATCACATGCAACAACCAGATGGCCTGAATTAATGCTTAAATTGATTGGAAACACTTTGATTACTGGTGTTATTTTGAGACACACTTTGAGAGAGGTTTTGACCTCCACAACAACAGCCCACAAAGCTTTATTCTCTTCATTGTCATCTCTAAAATAATGGGGAGAGAGGCTTTACAGTAAAATCCCTGCCTCTCTGTTTCCCCAACTCTCTGTGGAGAATTACAGGGAAATAAAAGCTGCAGAACCCGCCGAGACTTTCCGCCAGAATACCTCCAGTAACTCACTATACTGCAGTTCTCTGGCCTTTATATGCATCTGAACAAACATTTTCAAAAAAAAAAAAAAGACAGAATGTGCAACACTCAGAGCTCCCACAGTCATGGATACATCATTCCAAGCAATACAATTTCAAATTTCAATTAGCCTCTCTGTTTCTCAGCTGCCATCCATCACAATACATGAGCTCACTGGGCACAACTAAATAGGTATAAATAACAAGAGCATAAATAGACTTTCAAAAACTGTTTACCGACAGACAAGAGCAATTTCATCCTGCACTCTTATTGCAATTGGTGCAATAAAGTGTCAGACTACACCTCCGCTGTAGGCTTTTGTTGTGTGCTGCTACTGGGTTTATGAAGGAGTGCAGCACAAAAGTGCATCAGCGAGCGGGAGAACATCTTATCATCAGACATTCACTGAAGAACAATCCAATAAAAGCAGGTCACTGAGGCTGTTGAGCGCCTGCCTGCTTGCCTATCTCACCCAGGTTCCAATCACATCTGAATCAAGCCATCCCTTCAGATAACAGAACAGCAGACCAATTAAACACTGCCATGTTGTTATTTCTCTCTCATTAGCCACAGCGTGCGTATGAGAATAATCCCCTCATCACTGACAGGGCCAATCATTCTCCAAACACACACACACACACACACTCAAACTTTTATCAAACCAGTGCGAAGCAATCCTTCGGGAGCATGGCTTATTTATCTATAGCGCCTGTGCCAAGTTCAGTGGCTTTTTCATTATTAATGATAATGAAACCTACCAAGCCATGTAACACACAATATTTTAAACAGCCAGGCACTTGTGTCATGGTGTGGCATATTAACAGGGTGAGAGATGTAAGTGACTGTAGGTCTGCTCTGTGTTGTCAGCAGAGTGCTGTGTTGGCAGTTGTAGTGATTTTAAACAGCTCTGAGCTCTGATACAAAAAGGGAACTCGGAGCCTAGATAAATCATGTGACTGATAGAGAAATTCCAAGCAATGGTCACAGTAATTTGAAAACTGGCTGCTGCTTCACTTTAAAGAGATGCTATTTAATAAATACACTGAGATACCTATACTATATCTGTCAGGAAAGCATTAGAGGCAGCAGCATAAAGAATGTTTCACTGAGGCCAACTGCTCTATTGTCTATAGGGAGGAGTGTAGTGGAGCTCTATCAATATGGAGAAAAAATATCAAAATCCTAAAATGGCAACTTGAACTTAAAAGAGGGGTATTCAAACCACATAAATTAAGTCAAATATCTCTGCTAAAAATTCAGTTGTATTTCATTTTCAACATTATGTATTACGTGGTGATTAAATCAGGCATTAAGTTGATGGAGATTCAAATCCTTACAACCTTTTGTAAGCACATAAGGTATGTATGTATTAGGGGTGCACGATTCAGAAAATGTCACGATTCAATATCGATTGTCAGGCTCAAGATTCGATTCAAAATCGATTTTCAAAAACCAAAATTTTTATTTTTTTTATTAAAAAATATGAATCGATTTTGCACACCCCTAGTAAGTATGTATGTATGTATGTCTTTGCTTCCATAATTAACTACATAACACAGTGTTGGAGTAGGAGCAAAATGTATTCGTACATAGGAAACGCAGCACTTATTCGGGTTATTAATATAGTATTACTTCAAGGTCAATGAGCCCGTTTTCTATAGTATGTTGTGAACATGTTAATGAACACTTCGTAGTGGAACCTTTTTGCTGATCTACATTGAGACGTTACAACAGCTCTCACTTAGTGTACCACCTGGTCTTGTGTCCCAGAGTGCCATATAAATAATCATTGGCAAATTAACAATTGAATGGGGAGAACCCTTTTTTAATTTAAAATGCTGATTTACAAAAACATAACCCTTTATTTCAATATGTAAAGGCTGTAGTAACATTTATTTGTGAGATTGACTTTAAAATCCACTATTTTATTTTTGATATTTTGATAACAATTACCTATAACGTTTAATACATGTTGGGGTAACAGCAGATCAGTCCATGGGGCCTTGTCTTGGGAACCGGAGATTGGCTGGTTCAAGTCCCGCGTGGACCGCCAAGTACGGAGCGTGGACTGGTAGCTAGAGAGGTGCCAGTTCACCTCCTGGCCACTGCTGAGGTGCCATTAAGCAAGGAACCCCTAACTGCTCACAGGGCGTATTCCCATGTATATTTCGGGCCAATGTGTGTGTTTACATAACACGGAGCGAAACAAATTAATTAGGGCCGAGCATAACGCGTTCATTTTATTAATTTATTTTCATTTCACTTGGCTTCGCGTCGTGCCTAACAGGCTACTATTTTGACCCTTTCCCGCACTTCCTCGTAACACATCCTGCTGCTGCAGGCTGCAGGCATGATGGAGAAAGACAGCAGCAACGCAATTCTGAATGGCGCTTTTTATTTTCCAAAACTCCCGGACGGGTCGAAAGCCATATGCACATTGGGTAAAGCCGAATTAAAATATCACGAAGCACGTCAAGCTTGAGCTACCACCTACGAGCTAAGCATTGTAGTACAGTTAACGTGACTCAGGTTGATGCTAGCGGGCTCAGGCAAAGCACTATTTTGGAGAGTGCTACTTGCCGACCTGTGGATGAAACCAAATCCAAAAAAATTACTACAGCTCTTGCAAAATGGGTGGCAACTAACTGCAGACCTGTCAGCATTGAAGAAGACTCAGGTCTTAAAGACGTACTACGGTTGGTACTGGTCTGACCCGTCTTATACATGCCGTCGAGGGGGACAGTAGTTTCACGCACGCATACACAGCCTGTACGACACGGAGAAAGCAGCTAAACTGGAACTGCTGCAAAGTGATGCAAGATGAGTAATCAAAATTATTTAGGAGTTACTGCACACTATATTGACTCTAGATTCAAACGTGTGACTAGATTCACACATTTTTCTTTTGTTTACAGTAAATAAATAAATAATAAACAAATACAAATCTTAAAATCAAGTTCATAAAGTCACTTTCTTTGCATTCATTTGATTCCCAATCAAGATACACTGGTAAGAACTGCTTTCCATTGTTAATATGTACTGTTCTGAAATGCTAAATAGAATTTTAATCATGTGATAAAACATGCAATTAATTATTAACTATAATTAACTATAGAAATTCAGCGATTAATCGTGATTAAAAAAACTAATCGTTTGACAGTCCTAAAATGAATATACCCCTGGGGATTAATAAAGTAATTCTTCTTTATCTAGTTATTTGTTGTAATTATTGGACTGATTTATTTGTGAAATATTTTATTCAACATCATTCGTTTTGTCCAGTGTGTGTTTTTGGATTAACTGCTTTGAAAATTGGTCTGTTTATTGATGAATTAATTCATCCACTTGAAGTCTTTTATGAGTCCCTTGTTTATTGTCCAATTACATATCATTTAATACACTGTTTTACAATCACTGTCGGTCCTTCATAAAACACCCTGTGCAATCAAGTCCAATTTACAGCCTTGCTATCTCCAAGGAGATGTGTCAAATGTTGAACAGCTTAACATAACTGCAGTATCACCAACTACACCTGACATAGAAGATGAGCTGCTCTTTGAGCTTTTTACTAATTTGCAGGATCAGTGCCATCACGTCTCTTGCTCAAAGCTAAGCAGAGGCCTGTAATTACTTTAATTCAGAAATATCATGGCTTTTGCATCCAACCCATGTATGCAGCTGCCAAACAAGTCACATGATTCAAAATGTGCTGGTAGAGATGTGCACATTAAGATTGAACCTCAGCTTATGCAGTAGCCCAAAAAAACAGTCTTGGCATGCCAGCTTCATATTAATAAATGGAAGGTTCTAGAAAACATGGCCAAATTCATAACTAAGAATGATATGCAGAGGGCTGCTGCCATTTGAGAGGTTTCCAACCACATCAAAGCATCAATTTGGTGAGATGGGATTGTTTGCCTCTGAAGCCTGGCCATTCATTTCCACTGCTATGCTTTTAGATTCTACCATCAGCATCAGCAATAGTGAGATATGGAGAAAATATGTTTCATGATAACAGAGGACCTTCTGGTATTAATATATAACATCTGTTTAGCTATGGGAAACCATTTCCCCAGTTAAGGTTCATTACACTGGACTGTAAACTAACACTTTTTTGTTTTGGATCATGTTTTCAAGTAAATATGCGTTGCCAGTTTAAAATGATCTATAACTCAAAAACAGAGTGCTGCATAGTGAATGCCAGTGATGGCAGTGGAACTGATTGCTTGCTGTTTACAGAGATGTGTGTGCTTAAGGAACTAAATTCTCCATTCTGATGAGATATTTTTATTGAACTGATTTTATACAGTACATATTACATTTTGATGTAACCTATTTTCTACAAGGAGTTTTTCTTTCCTTTGGTACTCTACCATCGAGCATACTACGGTGTGGCAGACAAACTTCACATGCACATCTCTCACTCTTGCGTGCACAAAACATTTACTACAATGCTACAAAGACTGGCACACATCTCCAGTTTGCGGCCCACGGGATTTGCTTCGAATTTGTGATAGGACATTAAGAGCAGAAGAAAAGAGGCCTGGGGAGCGCAGGCAGTCGAGCACCCAAGGAAATAACAGACTTGGCCTGGAAAATGTTCACGTAAACACGGGACAGGCTCCGTTACACTCTGCTCAACTTGTCTAGACACTGGTGGCTGCTTAATACACAGCTACAGAGGCGAAGGAAAAGGCTGTTTGGATCCCACAGCGAGGCATCCCTAAAGAGAGAAGCTACAGATAAGGAGTGTGTTTGCCATTGAGAGAAGCTCATCTACTCTGTACACGCAAGCCATATTTCTTAGCTGTGTTCACAGCAATGATGGATTCACGTTACAGTTTTAAATCAGCTCAAATCTTAACTCAGCAGAGACACCGCTACATATCTATAGCCATTAAGGTTAACACAGCGAACAAGCTAACTACAGAATGTGACCTTGGATTGCACTTAAAATAAAATGTCGTCATTTCTTCCGTTCTGTTATATCCAAAAACACAAATAACAGGCACCACTCCTCGCTCTGGCTAGCACCACAATGCCAGGATTTTCAGCTTTACACACTCAAATCACAAGACTTACATAACACCATGTATTCCTCAAAGCCAAAGCATGATTTAGAAGTGTATTAAGAGAGAATATATTCACAAAATGCAGGCAGATGTACAGTCCTGAGCAGATGAAGATAGAGTCATTGACATACCTGACCAGTTCGACATACCTGACCATTCTGGAAGAGTCACATTCAGACCTGGAAGACAAAAAAACACAGGTTTATCAATTTTGTTGAGCAGGTAGAAACAAGAATGCTGCAGTATGTCAATAATGGGGCTAGACATATACAGTAACAAAACGACTCATTGACCATCACTTGATTCAGCAACTTCATTACAGCAGCCAAGTTTTGCTATCTGAACAGATGGATCTGGCATCCTTAGAAATGGCCACACTTTAAAATTCCAGCTACAACGTAGTGACAGTCACAAAATTATACATTGATATTCCACTGGGTGAGTAAAAAATGTCTCCGCTGGCAATGCAGTTATAAATGCAGCATCTTTCCTTGTATTGGATTTAGTGGCGGTTTCTGTCAATGTGCCCCCTTGTATAGGAAAACAAGGGTGGACAAAACCTTAAAAACAACTCATGGTCAAAACATTTCTATTGAATAGGCCTTTTTCACATAATATGTGTCACAGTAGATTAATCACTCAATGGTGTTTTAAGCCTCCAACGTCACCTTCCAGGCAGATAACCCTAACCTTAACCCTAAACATAACCATTGCTGCGCTGACTCGAAGGCGACGTTGGGGGCTAAAAACACCAAACACCAGATTAATCACAGGTGTAAATAACAAAATAAATGATGGCTGATAGCTTCCATTTAGCTGCTTCAGTTTCAGGGTCCTGTAGAGTTAAGAAGTGGGAGGAGCTATTCTGGGAGGCCCTTGTTCTGGAAGTAAAACTCAATTTTAGGTGATTCATAATTGCATAGGAGCACTTCCACAGCTTGAAATTCTCATGATTAATTCATTGGTACAAAAGAAAATACCTGGTTTCTTTTCTATAAAAAGTCGAAGCTTTGTCTGTGTACATATAAAGAAGAAGTCAACTCCGACTCCCAAAGCGCATTTCAGCAACAAACATCTACTCATCAAGCTTAAAATTTGGTTATGTGGGCTGCCAACACCATTTGGAAGCTAAAGATTAAACTGATAACACAATCTCAATCTAAATCTATTCACTTCACTTCATGCAATTTAGAAATAGACTGCAGTAAATGGCATTCCAACGGCAAAGGAAGTAGTCTTTACACCAGTCAAATAAAATGTAGGTCGTTCTGTGAACCATAACACTAAGGGGCAATGAAGCTACTGCATGGCTGCATCAGGGCAAATTTATAAGCCCCCTTGTCACCTTTTTTCATCTTTTACATGGAGAAACCAATTAGATAGTGTGATGTAAAGACAGCAGAGTGACTGACTTTACCATTAGGTACTGTAGTTGCAAAGGTTCTTCTTAGAAGGGCTGTACTGTACTTTTTGTTCGGTTGGCTTAAAGAAATAATGACCCTCTTTGTATAATGCTGTGTCTAATTCTCTGTTGGACGGAGTGATTTCTTTCCTCCTATCTCATCACTCTTAGTTACTACACTGGTTTGTTTTTCTATTCTGTTTGCCGTGCACCTTTCTCTTCACTCCAAAATCTCTTGCATTACTTCCTATCGTCGGGTTTATCAGCAAAGACGTCCAAGCATCCTTTAATCATTCCATAAAGCACAGATGTTTTTTTTCCATTAGAGCAAACCCCATTACAACTGTGGAATTAGGTTGAGGTGAAAACTAGAGCCGTGTCAATATAATGCAGTGGTAGGATGAGATTCATTGACACATGCATGCTGCAGTCCAGATCCAATGGCAATTACTGAAGCTATTGATTGCTGTGTATACAATTCATCACTGAAAAAAATCATCAGACCAAAAGCATTTTTCACAAATGTTTTGCTGAATGATATGTCCGTCTTTTACGCAATTGCACCCAGCCAGACAGAAGAAACATTCTCAGAACAAACCTGGGCCATGTTCAGGCCCGACAAAACATAGCAACACGCTTTTTTAAACTGAAACAGGGGTGCATTGAACACCCTGTTGTGTGCGCAACGCCGGGCCTTTTATTACCACGGGTTTACAGACACGTCTCTGCTGATTGGGTATTACCTGTGACACAGCCAATAAACGAGAGACACACCCACCAAAGGAGAGAAAACATATCTCAAAGCGGTTGCACAGCGTTTCACACTGTTTCGAGGAAATATGTCGTTCTGAGTTTTGAGATTGAACCTGCCCCAGGGCAATGAAGAAGTGGTCAGAACCCTGGACAGCTCCTCTGTCCTGCAGAAAGGCCTACTACAAACCACTACTACTACTACTACTCCTCTACACAAATCCTGATCTGGGTCATGCCTAGATTGTTAGTTTAGTACTTTCTGCAAGACTGTCAAACTTTACAGAGAACACATGGACACAGTGTGAGGTGTCATCAGTCATTCTGTATTCAAACGGAACGTCATCCCTTAATGCACTTGATTTCTGAGCCACTGGCTTGTTAAGTAAGGGCTGTACAGGCGTACTTGCATTTATCTTCTCCTTTTCATGAAATTCGTAAGAACTCTTTTTACCTTGTTACTACCTCTTTGAGTGAAACGGAATCGATAGATCTCAGTCTGAACCACTAGGAGTTGTACTGTTTGGATTTGAGCCAAAATGCTACACTTTTTGTATAACTTTAGAAAAGAGAAGGTTAAGACATAGTGGAACAGCTCTTTCAGAATGTATGGCTTTAAGAGACAGGCACATTGATGAAGTATTCATTAATTTTGCTTTCAGTGTAGACAGCTCATTTGTCTAGTCATGAAAGAATGAATTACACGTTACTGCCTTTTCAAAAGCAGAATCTATCATCCTAATAATGATGGAAATGTGAATAGATTGGAAGTTAGCATGTAAGTTAAACTGTTTTTCTTCTGCACCGCACAGAAACACTGGCTACTGAGGTTCTTCCAGGTGCATTCCCAAAGCCTTTTAAATAATGCATGAAATGCCAAATCCCATTGAAAGTATCATTCCACAGGAAGGCCTCCACAAGTCGTGAGATTGGTTTCTCCCACGGTGGTCCACAGATAAGCCAAATCTCAGTGGCAGAATTAAGACTTCAACCCATCTGCTTCCTCAAACCAAATCTTACACTGCTGTCTTTACTGTCATGTCAGGGTCTTTAACCTGCCCTTTAACTCACTGTGTTTAACTGTGTGTGTGTGTCCCTTGCATGGCATACATTTGTGCCCTTTTTTCCTTGCGGCTCTATTGCAAAGAGGACAGCCTGTTTCCTGTTGTGAGGGAGGAAACAGGCAGAGGGCACACCCAGCGCAAAAAATGCTGACTCAGAGTTTATCAATCTGCCTTTCTGCAAGAGTAAGTGCAACTGGACACGACTGCAGAAATGCACTAGTCTGCTCATTTAATCATAGCTCCCTGCCTGGCTTCAAATGAACTGGGGCATCATATACTGTAGGCCACACATCTGCAATGATTCACACACAGCAACATCTCGCTGCCCATGCATCCCTGTTTTGTGTGTGTCCATAGCTTATTCTTAGTATAATCATTTCTGTAATTTCAAATACAGTACCATGTATTATAAAGACTTGGATACTTTCCTTTTTACTTTTCTCACCTCTTTCAGAAAAAGCTCCAATGCAATTATAAACCCATTATTTGTTTTTCGCTGTAAAATATTAAGTAGGGTTAAACCTTGAAGAAATAGCTTCTAGCGCTTCATCACATTACCGCCCTTATAATGGCAACAAGAAAAAAGGCAATAAAGGAAATACATGTCATGTGTGGCTATTTCATTTACTAAACTCAGAAGAAAATCAGAGGCAATTAATAGTTTGTCCAAGGTGTGTGATTGATGATATGTTGTGAAGGTTTTGCTTATCAGTGTACTGCTGATCATATTGCATGCAAAACATTGCTGTGTTACACGTTCCTCTTGTTATTTTACATTCCTTTTGCCTAATATTTTGCATACTTCATATTTGAAATCAGGACACCCAGCCCTAATTTCATCTTTGACTATGCTGGGAGAAGCTAACAGCAGGAATTATATTATGAACAAGTCCAAAACTGAACTGCTTAGACCAGAGTTATTTCCAAACTGTTACTGGGTTTACTGAATATACTGTGTAATTCAGCGGCAACCGTGACACCCATGAAACCCCCTCCAAGCAGTGATGAAAAAGAATAAATCACATCTGGAGTAATACTGAATTTAGAAAACTTTTTACTGAAAACAGAACAGCATTTCTCACAATTTTGTGGCTCTGGCCTCAATTCATAACAATGTCACCAAGTGATCAATGACTTGAACCTGCGGTCTGCTATAACAGCTCATTCACACTGGCAGGTTCCAAAGAGGAACACTGTGAAGCTTGACATTCCCGTGTGGTATTTCATAGGTATTGTTGGATATATTTTATAACATCAGTTTTTCTCAAAAAGAACACTGCAGTTGAGATAAAAGGACGTTTCAGCATTTGCTGTAGATTTTGGTCTTGCTTGTCTGATGAGGTGCATGCATGTGTGCCTTTATGTCTGCTTCCCTTTAGTTTAGGACATTTTCTCAGTCCAGTGCATAAATTAAGGGCATTCTTCATGCGTTAGGCTCCTCGGCGTACCACATACTTGTGCCGTTCATATTACTGAGAGCTAAATTATCTGTATTAATCAGCAACTAATTACAGGCAGAACTATGTCTGGCTAAGCAGATCTAATGAGTCAGTCCAGTCCTCTGTAGTAGTCTGCTTCTCATGGTGCTGTCAAATTATGTATCTCTAAGGAGTTAGTAGTGCGTGACCCTCACTGGCTGTCTGCCCCAGCAGACACACACGCACGCACGCATGCACGCACACACACACAAGGTAGACTGCACTTTCTTACAATTTTGAATCTAGCAAACACCTGACCTAACACAGAGAGCTGGATACAAAATAACTTTCACTCTGTCTACATTCCTGAACATATTGCTTAGATTTAGATCAGCCCTCAGAATCCCCAGGGTTACACAAACACAAATTGAACACTGGCAGCCAGAGTGGAAAAAAGCAGGTTATAGGTTATAACACCTAAGAATGGAAACAATGGAAACTGTTGAATCGGCAAGTCACTCACTCAGCCAATATAGACTATGACTATGTTGTAGAGTATGTTAAATAACACACACACAAACAGACACAAGAATCAGCAAAAACTGACCTCAAACTACTACCTGCAGAATTTTCAGCACAAATATTAGTTGTCAAAAAGGCCCAGCCAGCTGTGAGGGAGTCCGTGTTTGACTTCTACCTGTGATGACAAAGAAGATGTGTGAGCAGTAGCCTCTCATCTGTGTTTAGATGTTGACTCAGCCTTCACCTTTTCCGCGACACACACACACACACACACACACACACACACACACACACACACACACACACACACACACACACACACACACACACACACACACACACACACACACACACACACGGCAGAAAACTAGTGGCAGCCTTTCAAATAGCTCTCCACAGGTACTATGCTACAAATTGCCTTCGATTCAGCTGCTGCATCAGCTGAATTTGACAGCTGCAAGGCGGATAATTGGTTCAACTGTGAAGAAATAAAGAATGAACAAGCGGCTGTACTTTGGCCCTGTGGCCCCCTAAGTGTGCTGCTTTAGTGTTGATCACAGTTTGTAATGAGAATAGAGGGAGGAAAGAGATTCAAAGACTCTTGAAGACTTTGAAAAGCTAACTAGAAGTAAAAAGGGTGTAAAGTAAATAAAGTGTGCATCATACATACAGACTACATTTAAGAGTTAAGACTCAATTGGATTTTTCTCACAAACTGACAAAGTAGGAAAATTGAAAAGTAGTGTTAGGTAGTGTTATATGTATCACAGAGAACAAATTACAACAATGTTAATATGTCATTGTAATGACAAATTCTAGCACTTAGCATTATAGCAATGTAAGAAAGAACACAGCTTTCTATTACAGTCTATACTATTCTTTTAATTAGCTAATAGAATAGTTCAAGATTTTAAATACGCTTTGTACCCAGAGTTGAGAAGATGGATACCACTCTCATGTTGGTTCCCTAAATATAAAAATAGGCCTATCACTTGCAACCGGCTAGCTTAACTTAGCAAAGACTAGAAACAGTTAAGACTTGTTTTGTTGGTAACAAAGGCCGCCTACCAGTACCTCTTAAGCTCACTGTGTTATATATTGTTTATTTGTTTCGTTACACAAACAGACATGTAAAAATGACAAGCTGTGTTTTACGCTCAGCTAAGCTAACTGGCTGCTGACTGTAGCTTCATCTTTAACAATAGCCTACCTGCCTCGTGCAGTTTTCTTATGAACAGAGTTTCTGTTAAAATTCAGTTTCTCACCAAACTCACCGTATTGTGCGAGTCTAACAAACCTATTTAATGCATTGTTTTCCTTATAAAGTATTTGCAAAGACGATTTTTGTTATCTTTCGGAACCCTGCATTGTTTACATCCATGTTAACTAGATAGCATCTTCTAGCTAGCATCTTCTTCATCTACATAGCCTATTGTGGCACATTACCACCACCTGTAACAGTGAGTAGTGTGAAAGCATTGGCAGGACTGTGTATCGCGTCACTCACATGCTTATGTGTGCACACATGAGAACCATAGACTGTTAATATTTACAGTAAATGATGAGAACAGACAAAACAGGGGACGCATTAAAGCACGACTCCATAGTGTTACTAGTGTTCAAAAACTCCCCAGGGTACCTTTAAGTGTCATTTTGATGCAAATCAGACTCAACTATATTGGTTGACACTGAAATGAAAACCATGTAGATTTAACTGAATCTATAATAGCTTAACACTAATGGCAGATAGGGACTTTGGTTGAAGCCATATGTATCTATCTGGTTGTTTATCCCTCAAGTTCCTATTTGCAGATCATACAGGCAGAATGCAAATGAGGCACAAGGCTCTTCTTTCACACCATGTTGATTTCTTCCTATTAGAATTAGGAATATGAGAGTGATCACAATCTAAAAGCCTAATGTTTTTTTTAAATAGACGCCTGAAATGAGGCCACGTTATCCAGCACATGGACACCCACAATGGAATTTAAAAACAGTATTATCAAATGTCAAAAGGAAATAACAGCAGGATTTAACTTGCTTGTTAAAAGTTCAATCAAAGTGAGGCAGTGGTGCAGAAGTGAATTTGGTGATTTAAACATAATATGGTTGCCTGACTCACGCTAAGCTTTACCATCCAACTGCCTTTTACCAGTAACACCATGAGATAGAGGTTAACAGTGCTTGTCAGCATTATCTTTTCTTGTGGGACAACCAGCTACATCAATGGACACAAACCAACCTTAACTCGGTCTTAACAGGCCTGATTGAGGGAACAAGAGGTCAGCGCTGCCTGGCTTTCCTCCTGCATCACTGCGGCCACACTGAGCTGTAAGGAGGGACAGTCCAGTACAAATGCATGCAGCCTGCAGTTGATTTTAAGTGCAAGTTGCAAATTGTCTTTGGTCATTGCTTGAGATTTATAGGTGGGTCTGAATGCAAATCATCCCTGCATCGACATTAATCTAGCAGGGGTATTTCATTAGAGGGTGCTTTGCTGGAGAGAGGGAGTTCATGTGCTCGTAAATTTGGTTTGGCACAGTGATTGTTCAGCAGATCGCTGGGTAAATGAGTGGACGCCACCAGCCACAAGAAACAGCTTTCTCCATCATGCTATTATTTTCTGCCAAGGGGGTCCCAAAACACATGCTAAAGATATTACGTTGGCTTGGGGTGAACTACTGTATTTATGAACTTGCCAATCTCCAGTCTACAGGCTCCATCCAGAGGACTTAGTAAGGGCGGCCAAGGTTTTCTTAGGCAGCAAATTACATTAAAGAAGCCAAGACACAAGACAAGTCGTCACAACCAAAACAGAAGGCAATATAAAACCACCAGTGACTATGGAGAGATAATTTAGTATTAGCCAAAATCGACAACCTAAAAGAACCTTTATCAAATACTTCAATATCCATTAATTAACTCCTATGACTATTAACTCCTCTGGCTTGATTTCAAACTCATCAGAGATGTACTGTACTGTGTAACATCAATGTTAACAGATCAATGTTGTAATGAAATATACCAAAATACCTGTCATATCAACACAAGTACATAAAATAGAAATTAGTGAGATAATGCAAATCACCATGTAACATTAAATTTGCAGGTATCTGCATACAGTAGTTAATGCAACAATTTAAAATATTTGTATTATTTCAAACCCTTGTTTGTCATTCAAGTTTTTACTTTCTATGGTTTCTACTAGAGATGCACCGATTGACCGGCCGGTGACCGGAATTGGCCGATTTTCACGTCATCTGCCATGACCGGCGACCTGCCGGTCAGTCTGACATATGCCGATTTTATGCCGGTCAAATGCACTCGGGCGCCGCATGACTTACATCGCGCAACAGCAACATCACACGTGCACATGCAGGGTTTTCGCTGTATGCATGTAGCAGCGGCGCACTGCCGCTCCATCAGCTGTTTATGTCATAAAGTCGTAATTATACACGGCTCGAACAGTCAGCCGCTCTCTCTCTCCCCTCTGAGGCTGAAAAACTGGAACATGAAACCGCACTCACGCGGGTCCCGTGAAATATGACAACTACAGTTTATCGGAAAATAGCGTTGGGCACACCGACTTTGATGAGTTTATCAGACCCAAGATGAGACAAGAAGCTAACGTTAGCAAACGCTGTGGTCCCTCTGCCTCTGACGCCCGCTGGCCGCTGTAGGAGACAAAAAAAAAAAGACACGCTGTATTCCTTTGACACGCTGTATTAACGTTACTGTTTAAAACGCTTTCCGGGTTAGTGGGGGTGCATACCGCTTAAAACCAACATTAAAAACATAGTAATCTTTAAAGAGTTTAGTTTTGTTGTTAAACTGTGTGTAAAATGAGCGGTGACGTTAAATCATCTGTTTCAGGTAACGGCACTCTAGGGTAGCCTACCGTCTATTTGCTGGATTGTTCCGAGGTAACCATCGGTAACTAACGTTAGCAGATAAGCCTGTTGACAGCAACGGTAGTGTTCACATTTATGCACAATGACACATAAAGCAAACTTGCTAAAAAGGAACTGTTTTCAATAGGGCTGTCAATCGATTAAAAAATGTAATCTAATTAATTACATACTCTGTGATTAATTAATCAAAATTAATCGAATACATAATTAACGGTGCCTGAACCGATACTTTAAGAAAGTAAAAAAAAGAAAAGAAAAAAAAAAAGGGTACTAAACAACAGTTGGTGACATTAAAGAACGGCTTGTTTATTGCTAAGGCCATATGACAAAAACAACCACCAGATGGTAAAGGACATTTACAATAACTTCAAATGCACCACGAGGCTGTAGTTTACCAGTTTCATTGAACGCACCGTCTGTGTTGTTTTTCCGACGGCAGCTGCAGATTGTTACATCCCGGTGTTGAATCCTCTACAGTAAAACACAGTCAAACTTTACACCGTTTAGCGTTAGCTGTCAGCATTGTAACCGTGTTTAATCCAGCTACTAGCTAGCGGTAGGCTAACGTTAGCTGCTGTTGAGTATAGTGTTAACTAGCGTCATGTGCAGCGGTGTTTGTGTTTCAGAGCATCAGAGAGAAGCGCAGACATATCAGTGGCACCAGATTTCGGTAGCCAGGGTTGGCAGGAAGAAGATTTTTACAAGTAAATGTTCCAATTAATAATCCAGGCAGAACATTCTCGTCTCCCTCCTTCATTTTACAGTCCAACGCTGGCTTGAATGGCTCCGGGTCAAACGTCAATATGGAATGGATTAATCTGCGTTATTTTTTTTAATGCGTTATTTTTTCTCAGATTAATTAATCGAAATTAACGCGTTATTTTGACAGCCCTAGTTTTCAGGTAACGTTACTATTGACGTTCAAACAGGCCTATGTGTGTGTTTTGAGAAATATATTTATACTGCATTAAGGCTATATTTATTTTATTTTTATATTATTTTATTGCCATTACCTGTTTCCCCTGTTTTCACAGAAGTTTAGTTTGCTAAATATATCACATTTGTTTAGTTGGATATTGGATGTGAAAAGAAGGAAATGGTTCTTCCATAACATTGCACTTTAAATGTGTGTTAATTTCCCACACCAGGAGTCATTTATATGGTTGTATTTTATAGCGATCAATTATCTATTTAAAAAATGTTCTATGCAAAATGTAACATTTTCTATTAAAGAAAAGATAGAAAATAAATATTTGTAAAGTGGTTAGAAAAAATGAAATCAGAATTGGCTAAAATCGGTATCGGCTGGCCTAACGCAAAGAAAATCGGAAATCGGCCTAGAAAGTTGTAATCAGTGCAGCTCTAGTTTCTACATAAGATTACATTAAATTCCATCAGTATTTCTAAACTGTTAAGTAGGGTTGCAACTAACAATTACTTTCATTATCGATTAATCTGTAGATTTCTTTGGTCTATTAAATGGCAGAAAAAGTCCATCACAACTCCCTACAGCCCAAGAGGACTTCCTTAAATTTCTTGTTAAGTCCAAAACTAAAACAATGTTCACTTTACTACAATGTAAAACAAGAAAAAACAATTCTCACATTTGAGAAGCTGGGACCATTTCTCCCCGTTTCCTTGAAAAATCTATCAAAATAGTTGCCGGTTAATTTTATGTTGATCAACTAATCGACCAATCATTTCAGCTCTACAGTAAAGCAAAGTACAAACAATGAAATCCAACATTTATTCAGAATGCATTAATAATGCCAAGACTTTACTGACTTTAAAAATCAGTATCCCTCCAACACAATTTATTCAAATTTTTGTCAAGATGAAAGAGAAAGCAAAGCTCAAAAACAGCAGTAAAACATAAATAATAACATTAAAATACTTTATCAGATCACTGCTTAGAATACAAACATGTTTTTCTAACACTTACTTGCCATCGAAAACTGTTATTTGCATAATCCTGCAGCTGCTTTAACTTGTCAAACATGCATGTCTTGAGCATTAAAGCTATCATAGTTTAGTAGCAGCTGAATATGTGCAATAAATGTAAACCACTCTACAAAATATGGACACACTGTAAGAGGATTATTTTTACGTGTTTGTTTTTTTTTCTTGATTGTTTGTCTCACATTCTGGCACACATACTGCCAGAGATCTGGCACAGTTTCACCAACTCGAGAGATTTGCTGCTCATTTATCAGCATTGAAACATTCATATTAGCTCTATTAGGGCATCAACAGGGAGAGAGTTTGAGTCGATATGTGATATGATATGTCACGTTATTCATCAATATTTGATCACTCAAGATTACTTGTGCTTTTTCACTGACTAGTATTCATAATGAATTTAAATGACCTCCACAAACACTGCCGCCGCAGCCATCATACTCAAATTTGACAACAGGGCTTATGTGAAATATAACACTCCTCTGAATACAATTTCCCATGGTAATGCCTGCATTGTTCCAAGAAAACAATGGCTATCCAACTGTCTTGTGTGGTGTAATAGGTAGCAAATTACATTTTAAAAGATTAAATAAGAGTTTAAAGATCTAAGATAGAATAGTACATTTAGGGAAACTTGAAACAAAAGCTGTGCAGAAAATGACAGCTCTTTGTAACCTGCAGCTGAAGAAGCTATCTCTCCAGCGATTATGTCAGCGTCCCGAATATTGTTTACACTGGGTTGGCTAGCCAGGCCTTTGAATGATAAATGTGGGCCGGCAGATACATCCCCCAGCATCGAGATAAGAAATGAAAGCACTCCTGGACACTATTCCACTCCAAACCCCAGAGGACAGGTTCAGATCACAGTGGATCCACTCTGATTAAAGCACCAGCCTCTCGTGCATCATGCACACAAAAAAAAATCTGTTTGTTTCACTTGACAACGTATCATATTCACCAACCAAGACAGGTGTTTAAGTCAGTTAGACTTAAATGCTCACGAAAAGTCATTTATGACTAATGTGCCCTGCAAAAACTTGCAAGCCAATGTTGTATTACTTGTCATTTAATTCCTAAGTGAGCACAAGGTATACAAGTAACTGTAGAGCACTGTTAAAACAAACAGCAGGAGAGAAAACTGCAGAGAGTCAGCATAAATACTGCTGGACTAAAGGGCTGACAAGGCAGGCAACTCAGAAAAACTGATATGTGTGTGTGTGATTACTAATTCTTGACAGAGTGCTACACCAACCACCTTTAACTTGAACTTAAGAAACTGTGAATAAACTGTTAAACAGGAGTTTTAGCTTTGGATTTACAGATACCGATCCACCCAGAGTGACTCACTCCTCAGCTGATTCTGCTCAACCAACTCCTGGCAGTTACAATGAATCAGGTGGACGAGTTTATGGATCCACATCTGGGTCAGTGCACACCGAGATGATTTCCAATACCACTGCAGCAGTCCCACATCCTGAGAACCTGACTGACAACATTACCCAGGAGCCTGTTTTGCAGAATTCACATAGAAATCTGTTGACTTGGCACCAAAGGTTCCACTATCACTAGTGCATCACATTTCCTGCTCTCTGCATTTTGTTTCTAAAACAGTGTAGAAGGGAAAACCGTACACACAACATATAGGGAAAAGCCTTCCATTTACAGTCAACAAAAGATAGCAACAAACAATCTTATGTATCATTCAGTAGCAGAAACTCTTTATATGCCACTTGTTTTGGAACAGAATATGACTGTTATACAGGGTGTAATCTTTTCTTCTTTCCCCCCCCTTTTCTTCCTTTCCATTATGAAGTCACTGAAATCCTAATCCAACTGAGAACTGAAAGCACAGCTCACAACTATTGCATACAGTATGGACAAGTGATACACTGTATTCAAGATGAATGTAATATACAATATACAAATACACCATACAGCCGACAAACAGCTAACTGAAACGAAAGCGAAGCAAACATATTACGTGACAACCTGCATGCATTCAACAAGAGTGTACAGGTAGTGGATTTAAACTATGCAAAACAGATAAGCAAAAGACCCAAAAAAGCAGCAAGAGAACTTTGCATAAAGCTGGGTCACTTAAGGCTGTGAATAATATGCCATGAAAACAATATGCCTTAATGTATCCTTTCCCCATCTCCCAGCTCAGCATTTAGCTCTTGTCACAGCAAGATGACCTAGGATTCAGATGTCGAACTATTCCTTCTAAGTATTAGTCTTACTTTAGCCTTTCACTGAAGGCTGCAGGGAAATTGTGGATAGAAAATTATAGCAGAATAAATCAATTGATGATTTGAGACCCAGAATTGGCTGCCATTGGTTTTCCATCCTACTAGCTAGTTAATGGCAGTTATTTAATGTAACTGCTTTCACCTGCTTCCTTACAGTAGGTGCAATGTAAGCTGGAATGACAACCACTATGGTAGGAGGGGAAAAGGGACTTGCTTGACAGCACGAAGAGCGATGTATACTACATTCATGTCCTTATGTAAGAAAAACCTCAAGATTATCATGTGACTGGAAGCAGGATGCGTCTTGTATCTACTAATGTAAATGACATTCTCATGGAGAAATATCAAGACAAAGCCAAGGTCTGAAGCGTGTCTGTTTAAACAACATCAGGGTCCACTGTTTGCAGATGATGTTGATATTCAGGCTTGTTTGTGATCGTTGATTCACATTTTTCAGCAGTTTCGTTATGAAGTGAGTGTCAACATTTACATGTTTAAGGCCAAAGCCCCACTCAGGTTAAAGAGAGACGAAGTGGACATGTTAGGGATCAGATTATATATATATATATATATATATATATATATATATATATATATATATATATATATATACACATACACACACACACACACAGTGTGTGTGTGTATGTAAATGTATATCGGTCAGTATTTTTTTGTCACAGCGACAAAAACACATACAGACATTTTACAAATTACTTTTTTCTAAATTTGTTTTTGATGAATAATTTATTCTATCAAATTTTAAGAAGAATACCAGTCTACTGCCACAGTGCACAGCAGTGCTTTCAGCTAAATGCTAATGTCAGCACGCTAATATGTTCAAAATAGCAATACTAACATGCTGCTGTTTAGCAGATGTTTACCATGTTTAGCATCTTAGTTTAGCGTGTTAGTGTGTTAACATTTGCTAATTAGCAACACAAAGTACAGTTGAGGCTGATAGGAATGTCATTAGTTTAGCAAATCTGGAACCAAGTGGCGGATTGACCGAGCGACCGACCGACCAACCAACCAACCAACCGAAAGCCATTGCCATCCCTAGAGCCATGTCGCTACTATAGCTGAAAAATAATAAATGTCCACCATAAGTCACCAGAGTTTAAGATGACACAAATGGCTTGTAGCCTTTCAGCAGCTGCTCAGACCTCCCTCTGGATATATGTAGTCACATGCAGATAAGGAGAAGACCCCCAGTTAGGGAATTCCTGGGAATCCCTCAGGACAAAAAACTAAAGTAAAGCTAAGAAAATAAAATAAAAAAACAAACACATTCTGAGCTTCTGTGGTTGGCTGTTGCCACTTTTTCCCTGACCTCGCTATGGCAAAGAAAAAAAATTGAGGGCCAGCCAGTTTAATTTCCAAGCACACACTATTTAAATCCCATTTTCTCCATGCTAAAATGACCTTTACAGGTCTTAGAATCAGTCTTGCTTAAGACCACTGCATTCTGTTAATTGCTCATCACACCTAAATGACATTTTAAATCCTGTATCCTCCATAAACCACACTTTACATTATTACCGGCTGTCATATTTCATCAGGTTCAATGGGGTAATCACAGGCTCCTTACTAACCTATGTGCCAGTCTGCCAGAGCTGGACTGAAATAGTGTTCAGACACCGTACAAAATAAGAGATAGTGACGAACTGATTTTCCAGGGAAATCACACAGAATACTCTGTAGTGCCCGAGAGAGATTTATAAAGGGAGTGAGCTAAAGGTCAGTGTTACAGTACGTCCCAATCTCATGAGTCTGGTTTTATCAGCCAGCAAAGACATACAGTCCATGAGTCATCGCTATTGATTTGCTAGTGGTCTTCATGACACCAACCCGCCCCTGAACACTAAGGTCAAGCATGATCATATGATCCTGCAGAATGTCAAAAGATGAGTTAAATGTCTGTGTGCTGAGGCTTTTTGGAGATATAGCCAACAGAGGGTAAATTTCAACACAGAACTGGTGCAGGGAGGGTAATCCTGACAGTGTGTCTGACTATCAAGGTCTTTACCAGCACTGTTCTGATATAATGCTCCACTACATCTGCCCTACCTACTCTGCTTTGCTCTGCCTGGGGCTTAAGCCACTGCCTGCAGAAAGGGCCAAAACATAATTGCATAATGGATCCTTCCCAAGTATGTGCCTTTTTCCCAGGGGTTGTAGCTATTGCATTCCATAGATCACGGATGTGCCTGTCTACACACATGAACTCCTCTTTTAAGACCACGGAGGGCTACAGCACAGGCATAGTTCAGACCTTAGTCTGCTGAAGTTACAGAACCTGACAACCATCAAACTGATACAAAAATGACAATGCAGAATAACCAAGTCTATATTTTATAAATAAAAAAAGGTTTAGTTCAGATATAGAACCATGGACATGTGTGTATCATTGTGTAATTTACAGCATCTCAAGATTAACATGATCTGCTATTTCATACACAGCAACAGTTATACACTCTCAATAGCTAAATTAAACAACTGGACTGGAAATTTGAATCTGTTGGGAAAACTATTTGATTTGTCAATCATATCTCCCAATTATACTATGATTAAATTCTCTCATTCATATTTCCAGATATGATCAGGAAAGCTCTGTGCTGTCCAACCATACCCATTTTCTGTAATTCTGTAATTGTGTTGCACATGAACTTGTGGGGGGTCTGACATAGCAATAATTAGGCTACTTTAATCAAGTACAATTTTATAAACTTGAAATAAAAGAACATTTAAACGGGTATTATTTGACTTTCGTGAAGATGCTCTGTCTTACTTTTCCTGTGTGATATGTTCCTTTATGGCTCCCAGGGTGAGCAGGCTGTTGCTGCCCTGCAGCAGCCTGCAGGCTGCCAGGTGCCGCTGGTACTGCTCCTTCAGACAGGCGTTCTCAATGCACAAGTCGGACACTTGCTGCTCCAACTCCTCTATCCTTCCCCTCTGCCTCTCCAGCAACTCCTGCTGTGTCTCAATGATCTTGTTAAGCTCTTTCAAATATTCCACAGCCCTGGTAGGGTTCTCGGTTGGGCTTTCCATGTCGCTCCGAGTGCGCTGTGGTTCCCGGTTCTATCGCAGAAGCCGGCGTGATGGTTCTGTGTACAGTAGTCCAGGCTGGGTTTAAGCGCAACAATTCAGTAGGTTGCGCCTTTTATGCCTCGCCATTGTTTTTAAGTCGGTGCGGGTGATCATTCAGAAGCAGAAATACGCCCCGGGTACGCGCATTTAGAAGTCCCACTGCACACAAAACTAGAAGCTCCTAATCACGTAACAAGCTGCAAATGTCAGCGGGCGTCAATATCACTCAACCAAATGTGACAGACTACATTATGAGCAGCATCGTAGCTGGCTATCTTTAAGTCTGGTTGTTCCCCCAGTTGGCAGCACATTTTCCAGGTACCTTGTTTCGCTCCATGCTGTTCCTTTGACTTTTCGTAAACAGACGCTGGCTGTCAAGTAGGCGGGGTTTTCAAGTTTTATGAATCTGCAGGTCGCATTGAGCGCAGCTGCTGTAGGAGAAAATAGGATGGTAAATTTGCAGTTCGTCATGTTTTTTTTCCTCAATCTTTTCTCATGCCAATTCACAAGATTCATTTTTAGTGCGTGTGACACTCTCCCGTTGCAAACAGAACATTACATAATAACTTTGTTGCATTGTAGTCCGCCTGTGTGTAATGCTGTAGCACAGCACAGTCTGGTGGTGCTGTGCCTTGCCTGCAGAGTTGTTTACTATGCTGTCTGTGTATTGCCATTTCACCAGCAGGCTGTACCCCCTCTAGCGAAATGATCATAATAGATGGGAACAGCGTGTGTTAGTGTTTGAATCAAAAATGGCCTATTACTGTTCAGCACATCTGGATGTGTGGCAGGAGGCTGCATATGTGTCAGATGTGTCCCATGGGTGTATGAGAGCAAACTGCAGCACTGCCCTGTGAGAAATATATATATATGTTTAAAAGGCTGATGCTTAAGTTTCATGGGTGGCCAACACAGTCACATCTGCCTTGCTTAGACAACTGATATGATCATAGGATTTTGTTAATGACATTTTAGAAGTGGAAGTAAAACAAATTGGAAAGTTTGAAAGCAAACACAGCCTGTGTAGGAGAAAGAAAATCTGTTTGCCATTTTTTTTTAAAATATCCCTTGCAGGATATTACAGACATCTATATAGGAACTGAGAGGGGAATCAGTGACCGAGACTGAGCTATGGCAGTTTGCATTATTCCTTCTGCTCTCTGTGTCTTGTGATCGCTCCCCCATAGCTGGCTTTGTTGTCAAAGTAACACTCACACAGTTGTCAAATACTCACATTTTCATATCCACTAATTTTCTTTTTGATCATTTTTTTCAAAGCTGAGTTGACATTTTGTATTCCTGGATGCAGTTACATTGCATAACACAGAGGGTGAATGCTTTCTCCATGAATTGAAGGCTTTACCACCTGAAGGCTGCACTTGGATGATCTGAGATAACTTGTTTTAATGTGGAGGCAGAGCTGCAGCAAACCAGTGACAGTGGGAAGCAGTTTAAGGACATGGAGTAAAGATGCAGTACATTAGTTTTTTCTCTTTGGCTCCCTAATCCACATGGCAGGAGGCCAAGGACGGCTGCAAAAGCCTTGACATGCCACCCAGAAGGATATACAGTACACAGCCATTAACAGCCAATAGTGAGAGGGTGGTGTTGCACGTCAACACTGCCAAATGCCATTCTTAATTCCATAAATTATGATGCATTTGCAGTAGTTTATACCCCACAGAAACTCCACACACCAACATTATTAGGTACATTTCTTTGTTGTGTACCCTCAACACAACAAAACTGCCACATTCTACAAGCAGTGTTAGAGGTAAATGTCTGTCAACCGGAAGGCCCACATTCACATCTATGCGTTGTAGCACCTATTAGAGCGATCATAGTGTCCTTCAGTGAACTATTTAATGCCTTCCAGCTCTGACACTGCTGGTCCTCAACTGGTCTTGTGTTTGAAAGACAATAAAAATAGGAGAAGAGGATAGAACAGTAGCCTGCCACAAAAAAATCACATCATAAAAATCCTATTTTTGAAATCTGAATCTGACATTTTCATATTTTCTCATCCTCAATTACACTATCAAACCATGCAGCTTCATCAGTCAACTCATACAAACTCTTTGAAAGTTTTGAAGTACTGGAACTTTAACCACTTCAAAGAAAAGAAAAACACTGCTTGTCATTATTATGCTCTTGGCTCTCTCTCTTTTCTTCCTTCCTTTGGCTGACCGGTCATACTGTATGCCGGTGCCAGTGCCGGTGCCAGCCAGAGAGATTTATTTTGTGAACTCGCTCATATATTTGCACTGAGGCAAACCCACTCGGAAGTGCTCTTACTTTAGCCCTACAAAACATTTGCCAGCTGTGACGGAAGAAGGGGCCACAATCATTTAACCAGCAGAGTGGAAAACTTTATTTTCAGAGAATGCAAAATAGCTACTCTGTGCTGAGACTGACAATCACCTCATAGGCCTGTAGTCATGCATTTGTGTGATGGATCTTAACTGGCACACAAGAGAGAACATTGTAGGCAATAAAGTAATTTACTCAGTTTTATGATATTAATACATAATTAAAGTCAGAAATACTGAAACCAAATAGGTTAGGGAGTTTCCTCAGTTGTGCTCCTGCAACAAATCCAAACAGCAAGAATATAGACCAGGAGCTTGATTAGGTTTGCATTGACATTTGTGTCATTTTTATATGAATTCTGCATCATAAACTTCAGCCTTTCTCACATCATACTGCCATTTTCTTTTTTCTGTGGAAACACTTATACTTACATAACCAAGGAAAATGCTTACAGTAAACATCTACAACTAAATCCAGTTCATCTAAGTTACAAATGACCAACTCCTGAAGCTTTCACTGGGCTCACACCAGCAACCTTGGACTTCCCTCACATAGATTGCTTTCCAGGCAGACCTTACACCATCCTGAGGGAGCAGCCTTAGCATTCTTGCCAGGCCTCATTCAATGCCCACCTCATTGATCCCCTCCACTGACAGCGCAGTAAGCCATCTGGAACAGTGGCGGTTCCCCTTCACCTGGGACGCAGCAAGACGGCTCTCAGCTCGACAGGCTGACAGGTGGGTTTTATTCAACCCGTGTGCCTTAATGGAGAGAATAAATTGAGTGTCATTTTAGCTTAACACGGATGACTGTCTTAATAAGCTATAGATATACTATGCGGTCACGTTTTTAAACCCACATGCCACCATCATTTGATGGGAGTAATTTAAAAATGGTCATTACCACTTCAATTTCATCACATTTTAACTGAAGCGGGCAGTAAATCTAAACTAGTGTGCTGCAGTGCTACTGCTATCTCCTATAAGCAGCTGCTGAAGCAGATAGTCAATCAGTTGGTATGTTTTCTTACACAACAGAAAACACCAGTTAACATGCTTTCTCCTCCTAAGCCAACTGACATCTTTAGAATACCCTTGAGCCCCTGTTGTGGCCACAGCCTGAGCTACACAGCTGGTCTGCCTGAGCTTCCTCATAAACACCTCTCAGGCATGAATTGATGCTGCGTCTGTGTAACACCCCCTCTGAGAAATAAGGAGCATGTGGAAAATAATGCAAAGGCTATAGCTGGAGCTGTATATGTCCAATTCAGGATTATTATTTTTTTGTGGGTTTTATGTGTCCGTTAACATAATTTCCACAGATCCCTGTGATTAGCCTTGAGTAATATAACAATTTTGATAATTAATGAATTGTTTCAAGCAAACATTTAAAAAATACTGTCTTTTCAGATTTTCTACTTTTGTTTGCGATATATCATTGTGAATTGAATATCTATAGGCTATAGGTTTTAGACTTATGGTCAGACAAAACAAGCGTTTTGAACCCGTCAGCTTGGAAGAAATTATCAATTATTCTAAAAAACAACCTGCACATTGATGAAAAAGTGTTAGTTGCAGCCCAAAATAACAAAGACCCTAGAATTACTGTGTAGCTCAAGTGTACAAATGCACACAAGATCCATATAAGCCAGTTACAGCCCAGAAGTGTACTGCAACTGAGGTTCTGCTGCTTGACAAATAATTGTGCACATTCTCTGCTCACCTCCTCAAGATTGTGTAGCGTTTGCTGACATGCAGGTGGCTGCTGAGGGCATACAAATGAGCTAGGTGACTGGGACCCACCACAGCAGTCCAGAGCAGCATCACAGACAGATGGGAGATATTTGATCAGATGTCGCAGACCTTTCCACATCCTCAGGGAGCCAGAGAGACAGACACTCTCCTAATCCCCTCAATTTGTGTACCACATCAGACTGTGGGGAGTGTACTGGCTTTGGGATAAAAGGAAATTCAGCCATTACTAATACATAAAATCACCACTTTGGTATAAAGAGGAACTTTATATTTAAATGCAATACTTCCCTTGCATTGCTAGTTTCTTTTCTTGTGCTGCAATCAATTTCAGTTTGCTAAAATAAGCCTGTTAAGATGCCTTTACTGTGGCTGGGTTAGTTCAGTTGGTAGAGCGGGCGCACATATATAGAGGTGTACTCCCCGACGCAGCAGCCGCAGGTTCGACTCCGACCTGCGGCCCTTTGCTGCATGTCATTCCCCCTCTCTCTCCCCTTTCATGTCTTCATCTGTCCTGTGAAAATGAAGGCCTAAAAACACCCCAAAAAGATGTCGACAAAATGTAACAAGAAAAAAAAAAAAACTGTATAAAAGATCAGATGAATGAAACAGCACTGATGCAGAAAATTCATTCAGAGGTGTTAGTGTAATCACAGGTTGAGTGGTGTGAGTGACCGAATCAATGTTGCAAGTGTAGTAAAACAATCTGTATTTAGTTCAGACTGTATTTTTTGTTATACAAAAATGAAAAGATGCATTCTATATTCAATTCAATTTATAGTGTAAAATCATAACAGAAGTTATCTCGGGACACATTACAGATGGAGTAGGTCTAGACCACACTCCAATTTACAGACCCAACAATTCCTCCAAGAGCATGCATTTGGTGTAAGGCTATTCATCAGTCAATATTTTGAGTGTGTGGGAAGATGCTTTTTTGTT